>NW_010183075.1:25073-26098 GCF_000695765.1 Mesitornis unicolor
ACAGTATTAGAAAATATAGGAGAGAAGGAGAGAAGTCAGAAGAATTGCAGGAACAATTATGAAAAATATTTCTACTGTGAAGAGCAACTAGAAGCAATTTACAGTGACAGCCTTCAGACTTTTTTTTTTTTAATGGAAATTATGTGCTTGCATGTTATAATGCCAAATAGTAACGTGATATGTTGGATAGCTGTACTTGATAACACAGGTATCTTTGTAATACGTGATAAACTAACTTACCTGCAAATTCCTTTGTGTGTGTGTGTTTATGTACATATACACTCTGCTCTTGACTGTGTTGTTCACTTTGAGTGTAAAAAAAAAATGGAAATGAGCATTATTTACTTTATTTCTGCCTCCCCCAACATCATTAAGGAGAGCAGAACAGCTCTGCAAACCAGAGCCATCCACTTTAATGTAATATGCTAGGTACTAGATGGCTCAGCAGCTTCAGAGAAAAAAAGCATTGTACAAAAAACCATAATTTCATGTAAATATAACCCAGTCTGAAAGTTGTGCACCTCCTGCTATGTCATCCAAACCTGTAGCCAGGAGTACAGAGACCTCAGCACAAGCGAGGTGCTAACAGCCTCAAGTTGAGGTTGTTGCCTCAACTCACCATGTTTCACTTTGCAGGTGTGTATCTCTCTTGCAATGTGTATATAAGTACTGAAAATGAGATAAACCAGGTTTTAAGGTGGCAGCGGAACGGTGCGGCAGGTTGAGTTCCGCGCAGCAGTGGCCTCCTCCGCTCCCCTGACAGGAATGGGTGGAAGATTTGGGAGACGTTTTCGCTCTCAGGCCTCCACGCTGCAGTACCCGCAGACATTAAGACATGTGCTATGTATCCTAGGGAAAGGAGGAAAAGGACAAGACAGACATACATACATGAGCCTAAGCTTTGGTGTACAGTTTTGACTGTTTTAAGACCTCTGGGCTCTCCCTCTTGAACACCGCTTCGCCCTGTGCCTCAGCCGACCATCATTACCTCAGAGGAAGGGGCGACACCTCCCCTAGGCTCCCCC
>NW_010183076.1:0-11848 GCF_000695765.1 Mesitornis unicolor
CCCCGAGCTGTGCTGTGTGAGCGGGAGTACTGGGCAGCTCCAGGGGCTGGAGGCAAAGCGGGGTCCGCGCTGCTCCCGCTTGAGCCGCTCGCTTTTCGACGGCAGAGAAAGCCCCTCCGCCGGCGAGAGGAGTGTGAACGGTTTGCAGCGTAATCCTGAGCCGGGAAATGTCATGGGTCACCTGGGGGGGCAGTGCCGCGCTGTGAGGTCGCCGGTGTCCCGAAAGCTGCACCCCGCTGTGTGGGGGTGCTGTGTGCCCGCCCCGCGGCTCGCATTAGAGGGTGACAACTGAAGCTGGCGGGGGTGGACCTCTGGGGGCTGTCATAGGCTACGAAGGCAGTCAGTCCTGCCTCAGCGGGGGCTGTTGGCTTTTTTATTTGTTTGGTCTTGTTTCTTTTTATTGTTTTTTTTCTGTAGTGAAAAAAATTAATTGTTCTCTGAGAATGTGGTGTTAAAGACAGAGACAGAAGAATGAGAGGTGTTTAAACGGTGATCTCTCAGAAAGTTGGAGGACGTATGTTTAGGAGAAAAGCTGATGGAGCTTGTTATGAAGAGTTCACTGTTCTGCATGTTAGTTAATTATGCAATAGCGATCAAAGCAAGCTTAATCTGGGAATAAGTATGATTCCCAAGGAAATACAAACTATGGTTTATTCAATCAGTGCCGAGTTTTAAAAGGGCAGTTTAGACAAACGTGTGTCTATGGTTATCTGGACTCTTTGTGAGTCTTTATGAGAGAGGAAAAACCTCTCTGGAGATCTCTTGCAACAACGTGCTTATAAAAACAGGCTGGACTGTCACTATGAAGTGTTTGAATAGCAACTTCCTGTAATTCCTTGCCTAATTAATGGCTGCTAACTGTTCCTGACCAGCTTTACTGTATAAGCACACATTGAATTTATTTGTGTGTTTTCCTTAAGTGCATCTGCCCAAGGAAATGAACTTGAATTCAAATGCTCGACGGATTGGTTTTTTCCACACTTTCTTTTCAATTTTGGCTGAGGTTTATTCTTTGGTCTGTTAGTATTGGTATCAACGGAGCACCGAAATGATTCAGTAGAGGTCAAGATGCATGAAGAATCTTTACATAGATCATAGACAGCTCCACAACTTCCTTGTTCATTTGCAGTGTTTCCATTTTTATTCACTGAACTTGTGTGTCAAATCTCATCACTGCAGGTTGTTTGACTAAAAACAATTTACACCTGTATTTAGATTCAGCTGAGGTCCTAAAAATTAATCTCTGATTTTTAGTCCAACCGTAATTCTTTCAAAATTATCTTAGAGGATTTATTTGGTTAGTATGTGCAAAAAATTATGTAATGTCTTTTACTCACCTTTACTCAAATCTTGTCCTTTCTGCTATGTGTTATAAGTGTTCTTTCTAGCTTTCCATTATAGTTTCATTAAGAGATATATGGCCTTTTAGTAAGACAACATTGTCTGACAGAAGTTGCTTAAATTTACATGTCAGAGGAAAAAACATTTAACAATTATTTATCATTTCATGTTGCTTCTATATGCCGCTTTTCCTTATATTTGATGACTTTACCTTTGATGTTATGTAAGTGTACCTAAGTGCTAAATATCAAACATTTCTTTTTCTCCAATAGACAGGACAAACAATCTTTGTTGCTGTAACATGGACACCCACAGAAGAAGGGAAAGTCAGAGAACTGGTAACTTTCGTTATTAATGGCATTGTAAAGCATCAAGCTGTGCTCCTGGGTGCTGCTGAGCAGCCTCTGAAGAAAAAAAAGGTGCGTGTTTATTATGTGTCTTTGTTCTATTACTTTGGCATAACTAACACAGTTATTGTCTTTATTAGTAGAAAATTTAGTGAAGGAGAATTAAAAATCGATTAAATTATTCTGCCTGTGAGAATGCCCATTGTCTTCAAATTTTTTCAGTTGAGTTGGAAAGTAGATGCTAGTGCATTACAGCTTAGAGAATAAAATTAAAACATGACCAAAAATCTGTTTTCAAGCCTGGAAATAACTCACGGTGAATTTTGGACTACGTGTTCTTTTTATAGTATTTTTAGGCTTTGAATGAATGCACTGGTAATATTCACTTTTACACATAAAAGTATTTAGAAAGTCCGCATGCTAACTTTTATTTATGGTTCTTTTTTCAGAGGAGTCTTTGGGATACTATAAAAAAGAAAAACTCTTCAGAAACATCTGCTTCAGTAAAAATTAGGAAAAGTAATTCAAATGTTAAAGATGTTAATAAAACATTTGAAGTCTCCCAGCAGGTGGATAGACTTAGAAGCCCACTTCAGCCATGTGAAAATCAGAACACAATGCAAAATAGTATGTCCCCAGGAAATAACTCTCTTGTTGACTCAGAAAATAAGTTGCCTGTATCGCCTATTGCACCAATACTAGAGGAACTTCATAATACTGTTTGCACGCCACTTGCAATGAGAAGATCTACTACATTCTTGGATATTGCTGCCACTGTAAATGAGAAGTTATTGCCTGAAATAGACAGCTATAATGTCAAGAAATTTGTTAATGAGCACAATGAGTTAAAATCTGAAGTCATGTACAGTTCTACTGGATTAGCACAACTGCCAATTTCAAACAATGACGTAACTCTTAATTGTACGCTCTCGCCAGTTTGTACCCCAGAACACTTGGCATCTGTACCTGTTTTAAGTACAAGGAGAATTTTAAGTCCCGATTCTTTTGTAAATAACAGTTATCAAGTGGATATAAATACAACTGAGCAACCTGTTCCAATTCTGTCACCTGATCAGTTTGTGAAAAACAGCTTGTCAGATCACCAATCAAAGACTCCTGAACTTGAGGCAGCTTTAATATCATCTGCTACAGAGACTTATGTTGTGAAGAAGTTCCTACCCTCAAAATGGAAAAAAAAAGGAGACGTAGAGACAAAAACACACGTTCGTATAGAACAGAACTTAAATGAAGTCTTTGAGATGCATAATGTAGAATCACAGGTACTTCATAATGACAAGCCCAAAGAAAATCACTTCAATTTTTATTCTACAGAGGAACTTCAGACTCGCAATTCTCGGAGAGAGCAACCAAAAAAGCGCCCAGTTCTTTCTGCCACTGTCATAAAAACTAAGAGTGGTGTCACTGAAGAAAAAAGAACGGAAACCTGCCAGCCAAAATCTAAAAAATGCCTTAGTAAAGCAATAATTGAAAGTGCTAATGTGGTGCCTGTACATACAAAAGCAGAAATATCTAAACAGCTTCCAGTTATAGGCCCCATTTCAGCTGAAAGTAAGTGTCACAGTGACAAAGTAAATTCGTCGTCTTCTACTGGATCAACTTCTTTGTGTCTTAAGAGGAAAAGTGAAATATATGTAGAAAATAAAGTTACAGCTCCGGTGTATGTGGAAGAAGTGGAAAGAAAAAGAACTTGTACAGCTAGTGTGGACAGTAAAACACATACTATGAGACTGCCAGGCTTCAAACCCACAAACCGAGAGAGAGCAGGGCAGAGAAAGAAAGCTGGTGAGCAGTATTTCCTTCATTTACCGCTTTCTGAAAGATGCATTTGGTCATTAAGTTTTTGTATAACAAACTGAACTGCCTAGCAAGAGTCAGGAATATTTCATATCTCTCAAATGTGGGCCTTTGCAATTTTATCTGCATTTTAAAAATGTGAAAACTAGGTCAGAATTTTGGTTCTGTATTTGGCTTCAAAGTTACTTTATTCTTTTGTAAATCTTGTTAATGACAGTAACAGGAAAAGTATCTGACAGTTCTCAATCAAAGCCCTTGTTGTGTAATTCAAATTTACTAGAAACTTAACTGCACAAGATTTGTCATGTGTACACTTACCATTGCAAGTACCCCTTTGCTGATGTCATGTAGTTCCCAAGTCTCATTGACTCTGCTTGCTTTTTACTGTCTATAAGTTGTTGCCTTGTGGAGATCTTTCTGGCTTTGTAGTTTGCCAACACTTTGTTACTTAAAGATCAGAAGTTGACTTCTTGTATTTTGGGTTTTCTGAATGTTCTGTTCCCAAATATGTTCCGGAATACAAAAAGAATGAATGTCGGTACCTGTAGTTAGAAGTTCGAGAGAGGTTCTCCTGCCTCTCTGCTCTGCCCTGGTGAGACCACATTTGCAATATTGTGTCCAGTTCTGGGCCCCTCTGTTCAAGAAGGACAGGGAACTGCTTGAAAGAGTCTGGTGCAGAGCCACAAAGATGACTGAGGGAGTGGAGCTTCTCCCTTATGAGGAGCGGCTGAGGGAGCTGGGTCTCTTTAGCTTGGAGAAGAGGAGACTGAGGGATGACCTCATTAATGTTTATAAATTTGTAAAGGGCGAGTGTCAGGAGGAAGGAGCCAGGCTCTTCTCAGTGACAGCCAGTGACAGGGCAATGGGTGCAAGCTGGAGCATAGGAGGCTCAATCTGAACATGAGAAAAAAACTTTTTTACTGTAATGTAAGGGCTGCAGAGCACTGGAACAGGCTGCCCAGAGAGGTTGTGGAGTCTCCTTCTCTGGAGACATTCAAAACCCACCTGAATGTGTTCCTGTGTGACCTAGTCTAGGTGATCCTGCTCTGGCAGGGGGGTTGGACTGGATGAGCTTTTGAGATCCCTTTCAAGTCCTAATATTCTGTGATTCTGTGATACTCTTAACTATTTTTCCCTTTTAATTGTAGTCAAACTGATTTGCATAACTTTTTCCTTCAACAGGAGATTATTGGTATTTTTTTATGGATTAGTGGGGAATTACTCTAGTTCCATGCTTTGTAAGTGATATGAACCTTAATACGTTAACTTTCACTGGCATAATTGTTGTTGCTGTTTGTGTTAATGCTAGGTTCTTCACTTCAGAAAGCATCTAAAACTCCCAACAGAAGTGGAAAACTCATCCCTGGGTTGGCCCAGTCTTTCCTGACGTTTGTGAAACCGCTGAAAACAGGTAGGCAGCCTAACCAGGTGTTTTACTAAACAGTATACACTGAACTGAAGGTCACAATTACTGTACTGCTGGGGATTCGTGAGACCCAACTGGTTAGCGTTGAGATGAAATAGAAGATTGTACCTACAATGAATCAGTATCTAGTAGAAAAATAGATGTAACCTTTCATGTTCTGTTTTGACTGTTCATGAGAAAATTGGTTCCAACACGTGGCCAGCTGAAGGTAAATGTTACTTTCCTCTGGTTTTGCCTGCAAGTATAAAAGTTGCATTACAGATATATTCTCAGCAGGCTGATGGTTATCAGTGAAATGCCTCTTCATGTCTGATAACATGTTAATACAATAACAGAATACCTAAGAAGAGAGAACTTCTTACCAAATGATACTAGTTTTGCAGAACTAATAATACTAAGTTGATCTGATCAGAAAAATACATTTATAAAATGGTTCTTTCTGGATGTAATCCAGCTCAACTTGGTTTTGCCTCAAGATGTGCATTGCAAATGGCCTGAGTTCTAGAAATCTGGTCTTTGTTCTAGTGCTTAATAACTTCATCCCTATTTTGTGGATGAAATTGATTTAACGGTGGTTGATCTGCAAGTCACTGAAGATTCTGCCAAGCCCCTTTTTTTCTGCTATTTGCTATTCTGCTAAGTGGAGTGTCAAATGTTAATCCTTTCCACAATGAAATGTATGTTAGTTATCAAACACTTCAACATCTGCAGAGACTGACTTTTGGGATTTTTGTTTAAGTCATCCCTAGGCACCCAATGCCTTTTGCTGCTAAAAACATGTTTTATGATGAACGCTGGAAGGAGAAGCAGCAACGAGGTTTCACCTGGTGGTTAAATTTTGTACTTACCCCTGATGACTTCAGTGTAAAAACAAACACCTCGCAAGGTAAGAGTACGAGAATTTTCACTTTCTTTCAATGTTCTTAATTATTATATAAAGTATTTTATTAATATTAATGAACAGCAGTACTAGCTTAACACTAGTCCCAGCTTGTCACTTTAGTGTGTGTAACGTTAAGCACTTAGGTAAGAGTCAATTTTTGGTTTTTAAGTTTTACATATCACCCTTGTTTCCCTTTTCAGCCTTTGACTTGAAACTGTGGTAATCATAAACCAAATACTTGGGAATGTGTTTCAGTTGCAGTTATGCTAGAAAACATGGAATATGCTAAACGAAAAGTAGTTATCACATTGGAGATGGTACTGGCCATCCCAGCAGAATTTTACAACTATCTAACCCTTTTCAGAGTCATATTTTCTCATTGTGGTGAGTGTGGATGGCACACTTGCTTATGCCAAGCACAGTATACCACACACCTGAATGGGGAGTGAGCTCTACAGCAAGAAATACACACTGGAACGTGTAGCTGTAGCACTCCTCAGCAGGTGTTGAGTGGAGAATCCCCGTCTGCTGAAAAACATTGTAGCTGTTACTTTACTAAAATGATGGTAACATACTTTTTCCTCATTCTAAAATGTTGAAGATGATACAATTGATCTTAAAACTGAACTTCTAGCACTGCTCACTTATGAAATAATGTTGTTATATTAAATGTATGACTAATACTCATGTTGCTGACTATGTGTGTTGGGTGCAACAGCTGATAAGCTTCCTGAGGGATAAAATCATCAGTCCGAAGGAAATATAACAAAATGTGAACTTAGAGAGGAAAAAAAAAAAAATTAGGTGTGCAAAGCTACCTTTATTTGATATCTAAATGTATACTTCTTGTGTGTGTTTAAACAGTAAATGCAGCTGCTCTTATCTTGGGAGGAGAGAACCATCATAAAACCAGTGTTCCTAAAGCACCAACGAAAGATGAAGCATCTCTCAAAGCTTATACGGCTCATCGTAAGCTGAATAAGTTACGACGTGATGCTTGCCATTTGTTCACCTCTGAAACAATGGTTAAAGCTATTAAAAAGCTGGAACTTGAGATTGAAACTAGACGTTTGCTTGTTCGTAGAGACAGACACCTCTGGAAAGATTTGGGTAAGCATACTAAAACTTTGCATCCTCTCCTTTCTTGTAAGTGGAATAAGGAGTATTCACATGCTAAATTGATTTAATCTAATGTCAGTTGATAGAAAATTTTGCTATAACATGAAGTGTCTGCTTGGTGTAATATTACAAGGTGCTCTTTTGCAGGAGAGAGGCAGAAAGTCCTTAACTGGCTTTTATCTTACAACCCTTTGTGGCTGCGTATCGGTCTGGAGGTGAGTGCAGAATTTATGGTCTATAATCAAAGTTTAAATGACATCTACCTTTTTTTTTAGTAGGGTATGTTTCAGAATTTCAGTAATGTGTGTTATTAAAAAAAACCCTCATAGTTTTTAAGGTAATTTTTAATGGTCCTTCTTTTTTCCCTCCTTTCATATTAGACTATTTATGGAGAACTGATAGCTTTGGAGAGTAACAGCGATGTTACGGGTTTAGCAGTATTTATCCTTAATCGCTTGCTTTGGAACCCTGACATTGCAGCTGAATACAGACATCCCACTGTGCCTCACCTTTACCGAGAAGGTAACTGCTACTTCCAAAAAAAGGTTATTTTTAGCACTTAATTTTTGAACTATCACTTAAAAAGTTCTATCTTTTTAGGTCATGAAGAAGCTTTGTCAAAATTCACACTGAAAAAGTTGCTGTTGTTAGTTTGTTTTCTGGATAGTGCCAAACAGTCCAGAATGATTGACCATGACCCTTGTCTCTTTTGTAAAGATGCCGAGTTCAAGGTAAGAGATGTGATTTGATGTCTCCCTTCAAGATTGTCTTAAGACTCAATGTAATTTTTAATTTTTTTTTAATAAATCCAACTATGTACTTTTAACAAGTCTTGGCTAAGCAGTTTTTTACATGAACATTCTCAACACATCATTTCACAGTTGTGTAAAGGCATTGCCAAGAAAATGTTGAGGTGTTGATCCTGTAGGAAGGACTCCGCTATCTTGTGTTACCTGGCTTCTCTCTCTAAAGCTAAGCTTCTGTTTTACTTCAAAATATAGCTCTAGCATACTGCAGCTGATCTTAAACTGCAAGTCAGTTTGGGTTTTTCTGTTATCTTACTATGCAACATCTGTCATACAAAGGCTTTGGTTAACAAACAGGTTATGCTCAAATAAAATCACTTCTCTTGGGTTTGTACTATCTAGAAAGACAGACTGAGGAAAAAGTATTCCTGAGTTGGTGGTGCTTTCAATAATGTGGTAGCCAGGTAGGATGAAAAATTAAAGCTGTGTGAATGGGCTAAAAATAAAGTTTTAAAAATTACCATTTTAAGAATTAGGCAAGGAAATATGGAATACAATTTGTTGGTCAAGGGTTGAAAATTGTATTCTGTTTGACCAGTATTACAGTGTTGAGATTATATTTCTATTTTGTTTTGTTTTCTTTTAGGCTAGCAAAGACATTCTGCTCGCGTTTTCTCGGAACTTCCTGAGTGGTGAAGGTGACCTTTCACGCCATCTTGGTTTCTTAGGACTACCTGTCAGTCATGTTCAAACTCCGCTTGATGAATTTGACTTTGCTGTAACAAATCTGGCTGTGGACTTACAATGTGGCGTTCGTCTTGTGTGCGTTGATACAAAATTATTTTGAGCTATTAATTTCCTTTTATATAATACTCACTATGAGCTTAGCTAAATCATTATACTGTGAAATTCCCTTTTAGGAGAACAATGGAACTTCTCACCAAAAACTGGAATCTTTCAAAACAACTGAGAGTTCCTGCTCTAAGTCGTCTACAGAAAATGCATAATGTGGACATTGTTCTTAATGTCCTTAAAGAGCAAGGAATTAACTTGAAAGATGAAAATGGTAAGACCTACAAATCAAGGTTATTCTAAGAGCATCAGAGGACTAATTCCTTGCTCTAATTCCTTGTTTTATTTTATAGGTACTTCAATTGACTCCAGGGATATTGTGGATAGACACAGAGAACGAACATTAGCACTCCTGTGGAAAATTGTTTTTGCCTTTCAGGTATTATTCAATTACTTATTTTGTTTGTTTGTTTTTTACCAGTTATAAATGAGGAATAATGAAAACACCAGTCTCTCAGGAATATTTGTTGTCTGTGAAAGCCTCTACTAATCGAACTTTAGACTATGAAATTATCTGCTTTGTACATTCAAAGTGTCATGCAAACTTTACCGAAATCTGCTAACTGTTCCCTTACAATACTGTTTAGATAATGTTTTATCTGTGCTCTTTCTTATATACATTCATATGAAATTTTGGAGGAAACTTAACTTTTTATTTTATGCTCTATGCCAACAGAATTGATAATTAAAAGTAAAATAACGTTGGTCTCAAAATGCTGGAAGGCTTAACTCTGAAAAGGACGTTTTTGAGGTTACACCAATCGACAACTACAGACTAAGCTCTGAAGCTATAGCTCTTCTACTTTTTTCTATTTGTCTGCCACAGTCAATTTGGAGAAACATTATTGAAATAAGAATGAAAATTTCTTAGGCATTACTGCAATGACATTTCAAATTCACTGGAAAAAAATGGTAGAGGAAGCAAAAATAGTTTTCTTAAGACTGTTTTAAGAGTTAACTGAGTTGGATAGTCTTTTTGACTATAAGTATCCAACTGACAAATCCAGTTGGAAAGAACATAAAATGTGAGAGGTAAAATAAGGTGCAAGTTGACATGGAATTTCACCACTAAGTAGTCAGGAATGTAAGTACAATTAACTATATCTAAAGCAAGAATTTCAAAGACTAGTGCCACAGAGCTATCAGAGAGCCAGAAGAACATAATAAAAATCAAATATAACTATTTTCTTTTGCTAACTGCTTTTACAGTATTGAGTAGTTGCCCTCCCCTAGTTAGTTCTCCTGATGCATGTATCACAGCTGCATTGCTTTTGATTAAATAAATAATTTCAGTGAGCAGTGGCTTTATCCAAGCCCTGTGTACATGCTACTTGTTCTCCAGATCTTCTCACACTATCACATCACTAGCTCAAGTCCTCTCAGAATCCCTTACGTGAGGAGAAGTGGTACATGGACTCAGCAGAAATGCAGATGAGACTCAGAAATTGTTTTCTCTAAAAGTATGGTGAAATTGCACAGGCTGTTTCAGGGAACTTCTCTGCTTCTCCTAACTATTCACTAATTAATTAACTGTTTAACACAGAACAGTGGGAGTGTGGGTTTATTATCTTCTATCTGAAGCAGATTGGTAGTGGACAGTGCCATCTATGCTAGTAAGTCCAGATTATCCACTACTGATTCAGTGTGGCAGGTACTGCGAAGTAGCGAGAGTAATTTCTCTTGAAAGTGCCCTATCTAAAGCTTGTGCATCTAGCTGCTACAATGTGTGATGTGTTAAACAGATGTTGACATAAATAATTTTTTTTCCCCTAATAGGTGGATGTTTTTCTTAATGTGGAACAGTTAAAAGAAGAAATTGAGCTTTTAAAGAATGCACACAAAAGAAAAAGACAATTGGGTGCTCTCAAGACTTTTACAACACATTGTAGAGTACAAGAAGGTAATAGTAGCAACTCCTCACCTCAGTGTTACAAGGAAAATGTGAAGCTGCTGATGGCATGGGTGAATGCTGTTTGTGGATTTTACAATATCAAGGTAAATAGTTTTGGTTACATTTCAACAAATATATCCTTTGCTTTCATAAGAATAGTTATTCTTTACAGAGGACATTTCAACTACCAAAATATGTAGTAGCAGCCAATGGGAATTAGTTTTAAATACCCTTCTGGACTTAGTTATTTCAAATCAGATTAAACAGTCTTTCTGTGATTTTTTTAGCTGCAGCTCTCTTTTTAAAGAAATTTTGAGCAGAAGGATATCTCCTTCCAGTTATTCTTAGGCATAAAAATGCCTTTTAAAAATATAACATTTTTGCTGGAATATGGGGAGGTTTGAGTCTTTTTAATGTGCATTCATCCTGCAAGTATTTGTGCATAAAATTTTCACCATTTATAGGAACTTTGAGAATTAAACTAATGTTTGGGCTAAAGGAGATTCTTCCTCTTAAAGATGCTTGTTTAGAATGGACGTGTTTGTTCCTTCCAAGAAGAGAAGCCTTGTTCAGAAACTTGTCTCTGGTCAAAATACAGTCACACCTGCTATTTTTTCTGAAGGACAAGATAGAGCACTTAAGACTGATGCAAATTCAGAGCTTATTTCTGCACTGTATACCTAGTGTAAAGGTATCTATAGAAGTTTCTCAAAGGAAACTAGAAAGATTGCTTTCTTTTATGCTTCTTAAATGTTTCCCTTGGAGATTCACTGTATAGCGATTCATACATTTGTTTCTGGTTTCTCACAGCTTTGTCACTGTACAGTGAAAGATCAAAGGAAGCACCAGTTTCATAAATATTTTTGTTCAAATACATTTGCACTTGGTCACTTTCAAAGGTACAAGATAACAGATTCTATATTCAGCTTATACCAACTAACCAGTAACAGAAATTGAAGGAACTTCTATTCTATTTAACAGGTGGAAAATTTCACAGTGTGTTTCTCAGATGGTAGAGTATTATGTCATTTGATTCATCATTATCATCCATGTTATGTGCCTTTGGAAGCTGTGTGCCAACGTACAACTCAAACAGTAGAACGCTCAAGAACTTATGCAGTGGGACTAAACTCTTCCTCCTCTTCAGAGTCTGATACTTCTCTAAATGTTATAGAAGGAATATTTGACCAAAGTAAGTTTTATTTTATGCACTGAAAATCATGTTAAATCTATTTCTCTTATGCACAATTTGATGTGATAAATATTTTCTCTTTGCAAAGCTGTAACTGCTTCAGACCTATACAAGGAACTCTTGGAAAATGAAAGGAAAAACTTCCAGCTGATCAATAACGCAGTTGCTGACCTAGGTGGAATACCTGCAATGATTCATCACTCAGACATGTCAAGTACAATTCCTGATGAGAAAGT
>NW_010183077.1:0-10001 GCF_000695765.1 Mesitornis unicolor
GCCGCAGGTGGGTCCCGTGCTGCGGGGGTCGGGGCCGGGAGAGCCTGGCCGGACGGCGAACCTGGACCGGGACTAGGCGAGGAGCAGCTCTGCCGCGGAGGCAGCGAGCTCCGTGGAGGGAGAGGGTCGGGGGCCCTGGTGGACCCTCGGCCGAAGCGGCGCTGTGAGGGCGAGGTAACTCTCTGGCGGTTTTCACAGCATTAGTGGGGCCCTAATGGGGGCCTTGACTTCGCCGAGAACTTGCTTTTCTTTCTGCTCGTCTCTGAGGCGAGAAGCTGCTGTCAGTTTTGTATTCGGGTTCCCTGATCTCAGGCGCTGTCGTGACATCCGCGACCCTGTCAGGAGCAAGCGAGGCAGTAGGTGTACCAGGTACCGGTTACACCGTAGTCACCTGTAACCTTGTGTACGGCAGGTCATTGCTTTGGTAGTGCAAAATGTGCACGGAGTGTGAAGTTTTGCTTTACAGGACACTTTCCTGTGCCTGCACCTCTCCTTCCTTACAGTAGAGATACCACTGATGCAAAGGGGAACTTTGTGTTTACAGAGAAGGATGTGAGATTTACGGTAGTCTTTAGCTGCCAATGGCATTTCTTTCATGCTTTGGCATCTGTCCTCTGGAAATTGTGCTGATTTGGCTGTGCCAAGAGGGCAGAGTAGTTCATCCATATCCTGGTGCTCTGTGTGGTCGTGCCAGCATTTTGGGCTGCAGTTTCTGAGCATCTCGACTGATCACCTCAACAATCAAGAGCTTTAAATGAAGTGGGAGCCGATTTGCAGGACAGACTTGTACTTGGTAAAGCTGGGAAAACAGCACTGATGTCATCTCTTGCACACTAATGTGTAGGTACTTTTCAGACAGACTAAAAGTATTGTAAAATCACAGTAAGGGTATAAACACAGGCCATCAGCAGAGATGGGATGGACATGTCCAGCCAATTAGGGATGTAGACGCTACTCATCAATGCTTATGAATGCTTATGAATTTCTAAAGGGCGAGTGTCAGGAGCATGAAACCAGACTCTTCTTGGTTGTGCTCAGCGACAGAACAAGGGGCAATGGTCACAAACTGGAACACAGGAGGTACAACTTAAACATAAGGAAAAACCTCTTTACTGTGAGGGTGACAGAGCACTGGACCAGGCTGCCCAGAGAGGTTGTGGAGTCTCCTCCTCTAGAGACATTCAAAACCCATCTGGATGTGTTCCTATGTGACCTACTTTTGGTGACCCTGCTCTAGCAGGGGGTTGGACTTGATGATCTTCAGATGTCCCTTCCAACCCCCACCAGTCTGCGATTCTGTGAAACAATATCTGGTGCCTACTAAAAGGTGTTACCTTTTAAATGGAGTTCTCCTTGCCACTTGAGAAACAATGGCTAATAACATCTAACAGGTTATTTTACATGCTGGAGGTGACTGGCACATGAAGAAGCTGAGTAGAACCATCAGTTGTCTCATTTGGTTCTCTTGAAGGACTGGTGGTTGTATCTGGCAGACTTCTCATGAATCTTTTTGGTAAAAACAGGTTTGCCTTGCTTGATACCACTGCACAGATTTGTCATGTTGGTTTTGGGTGGTAATAACTCCTGATGATACGAACTCCTGTCCATGTTCTTTGTTAGTATGATGCTGTAATCCTTTCTCCATCTAGCCCAGCTATGGTGCTGCCACATTCTTTTGGCTTTGTGAGTTGCCTAGGATGGTTGCTGGACTTTCCACTTGAATACTGTTGCTGCATTTCTTTGTGTCAGTGAAATGAGTGGTGAAAAGATATGCATATCCCCCAGTTCTGCTGAGATGTGATGCTCACTGTACTGGAAGTTTGGTGTATATATTATAATTTTAATTATGCCAGCTTCTCATTTGTTATTTGAGATTCTGAAGCTCAAGCAGAAGTTTCTGGCTGTGCTCTTTATATTCAGTCTAAAATATGCTGGCCTCTTACCAGTATGTTTGATTTTTCCCTGTATCCTGAAGTACTGCATAATCTTGTTAGTGGAAAAAGAAAGCAGTATAATTGTTGTGATTTTACAGATTGCTGGAGGTCTGATCTGTGCAGCACCATGGACTCATCAGAAGAGACTGGAGGCTCCTCTGCAGAAGAAAACTACTTTGTGAACTACACCTTCACTGACCGCTCCCACTCAGGCCGCGTGGCCCAGGGTATTATGAAATTATGCTTGGAGGATGAGCTTTTTGCTGATGTTACAATATCAGTGGAAGGCAAAGAATTCCAGCTCCACCGTTTGGTCCTCTCAGCTCAGAGTTGCTTTTTTCGTTCCATGTTCACTTCCAACCTCAAGGAGGCCCACAACCGGGTGATCGAGCTGCAGGATGTTAGCGAGAGTGTCTTTCAGCTCCTTGTGGACTATATTTACCATGGGACTGTAAAGCTGAGGGCAGAGGAGTTGCAGGAAACCTATGAAGTGGCAGACATGTACCAGCTGACTGCCCTTTTTGAAGAATGCTCCCGTTTTCTGGCCCGTACAGTGCAGGTTAGGAACTGTTTGCAGGTTATGTGGTTGGCAGATCAACACAGTGACATGGAGCTCTACACAGCTGCCAAACACTGTGCAAAGTCACATTTGTCTCAACTGCAAGACACGGAGGAGTTCCTACACCTGCCTCTCCGCCTACTGACAGACATCCTTACAGGTAAGTTCTTGAGACTAGCCAGGATGTGGATGTAGAAAGAGACTTTCAGAGAGTCTACCAGGGATTGAACAAAACAGATGGAAAGATCCAACCTTTCATAATCACTGATTATTCAGAGGCTTAGCTAAGCTAAGCAAAGCAAAACATTCTGGATAACTTAATCAGAAAAAAAACCCCTATTAATTGTTACCTGACATGAAGAATCTAAGCTATAGAAAAGGGACGTAGAGGATGCTGGTAGTTCCCAGCAGTTTCCGAGACAACAGATCAGAAATATTACAGGTTTTTTTAAACATAACTTAGTAACTTTCAAAAACTTGTTGCATTTTTATTTGCATTAAAAGTAAAACAAAGAAGCCTTACCAGAACATCTTATGAAAGGCTTTTTTTTTTTCTTCAGTTTGTAATCATTTAATATAGTAATGCAGCAACTCAACATGAGCACAAGCTTGACCGCAAGCCGTATTTTAAGACTATATTAGTGTTATAAACAATTGTATATAATTGTTAGGATTATTTAGGCTAGGCACTCAGCTGACTGAGGCATCGTAACTTCTTAGGTAATACAGTAATTACCCTTCCTGTAAAGGTAATAGCCTTCACAGTAATAGATGCAATGACTCAGTGTTGTGAAGGATGTGTCAACACGTGAACAACTTAGTCCAGCTGCCACCAATCCTTAAAGATTCTCTGCTGCTCTAAATAGATACAGACAGTACTTGAAAACCTCTCCATGATGCTGCAGGCACAACTCTGGTTTTGTGCATTTATATATCATTGCTAGAGGAAGCAAGAAAAAGCACTCATACATTCAAACATGCTGAACTTGGGATCAGAGATATTGCCCCTTTCTTGCTTTAATTAAATAACTTTGTACTTTGTCTGTCATGCGTTTTACATGCTGTTACAACGATAAACCTACCATGACTGCCTTCTTTGGAATACTGGCAAATCTGTAAGACTTAAAATAGCCTTTGAAGTTGAGAGTCTTTACAGATATAGCATTGTATTATGGCTATTGCATCTAAAGAAATTCACAGGAAAAAACCTATTGAGAATATGTACTGATAGTTCAAAAAACTATGGTAAAATTAAAGTAATTTTGGCAAATATCTAGCTAATGTTTTTAAACTAAGTTGTGAGTTCATTAAGAAATAAATTCCTAAAATAATGAAACAAAGCTGTAGAAGTTAATCACCCTTAAATTCCTAGGGATTCCATGTAGTAACCATAGTTTTAGAACTATGGCCTTCAGTGTTTGTGGTCCTAAATTAAAATAATTGCTCAATAAAACTTATTTTCCATGCATCATCTATTTCCATATGTAGAATCACATTAATATTTATGCTGCAACTTAGCTCATAAAATGGATTAAAATCTGAAATATACTCCTACTGCTGGTTGAGAAAATATTTTTGTTTTGTAGTTCCTGCATCTTTGTTTAGTTATTGGAGAATTAAATAGAGGAAGTTAATAGTGGCGAGGACTAAAATTATTTTCATGAAATGGTAATTTATTAAGCTTACCTTTTGTTGCACTCTAGGACCTACTTAAAAATCAACATTTTTCCATTTAACCACTACATGTGATGGATAGCTTATGGAAATCCCCTTTACTAACAAACAGAGTTGAAATACCTGCTTTTGTTCCACGCTTTTTCTCCTCCCTTCCAGTGTAGTGAAAAGTGTCGGTATTTGTCCGATGCCTTCATCATCGTTGAATTCAGAGTTTGTCATGAGAGCAGACTACAGAATCAGAGCGCCTTCATCAGGAAGCCTCTCAATGGATACAGGCATAACTGCTGGCTTTCAAACTGGAAGTAAATACCTAAAATCTTCTACGTAATGTGCTGATGGCAATGATGCCATAGCTTCTGGCATAACCAAAACTTCCAGTGATGTCTGGAAATACATTGAAATCGGAAGCAGCCTGTTGAGTGTTTCCTGCTGTCGCACTGCCAAGGAAAGCTATAGTAGCTCTTTGGGGGTTTCCAAATGTTAAGAGGATAGCGACAACACCAGATGTTCAGTCTTGAGCATGAGCTGTCTGACGGTGGTCAGAGCAGGAAGATTTCTGCAGATGACTTTTGCTAGATAGGTTTCTAGGACCAGCCAGAAAGAAAGGCAGCTGCCGACATTCTAAAATAAGAGAATCTTTTTGCCTAAATGCTTAAATAAGAAAGTATTTTTCATCGTCCTAAAGCATGTGAGTTCTCTTTCCTGTCCTCTTTCTCTCGGACATATGTTCCTTTGTTGAAACTCATCCAAAGTGCTTAAGATCTGGCAGCTCTGTCTTCTGATATTTATCCAAACTAATTTTGTGTAGATGTCTGGCTGGCAGCGCTGATCATGCCTGCCAAAATCTATAAACCTCTGTATTTTTTTTACTCTCTAGAAAGCAGAGTTTGTAGTGGGAGTAGGGGGAGGGAGTCGCAGGAAAAGGATCTTCTTGGGTACGTACACCTTTGTCTAGAGATCATAAATGCTTTTCTGTTCCCAAACTACAGATGGCGTTCCTTGTTCTCAAAATCCAACAGTTGCCATAGAAACCTGGATCAACTTCAACAAGGAGGAGCGAGCAGGCTTTTCGGAGACACTGCGATCGAGTCTGAAGGTATGAAAAGACCTTCTGTCCTGGGGTTGGTGTAGCACTTGCTGGGTTTGCGCTTCCCAAGGCAGAATATACTGCTCACAGGTGTGACTTGAAAGTTACAGAGCACAAATGCCATTAAAATTCATAGTGCTTGTGAGAGGAATACATACGTTGTCATAAATAGCAACCCCACTGACAGCTTTATTAATTTAACCTGAGGCTGCCTTCACTAGTGATTGGAGCAGTGCCACAAATAACTTACTTCACTAGATGCTCAGTTACCAAGAGACCATTGAGAAATCTTGAGTATGGCATTCCTCTTATAACTCTCTCAGTGATGTAACCAGCCCTTACCTCAACTGCAGACACTTGGGTTCCAGTGAAGTCTGTTGCTATTTTGCTATGCCAGAAATGACTGGTATCTTGAAAAGGCTTTGAAGCTCTAAATGCTGAACCCTGTAGGGTGGCAGGACTTGGGAAGCAGGTCACACATCTCAGGCCCACAGATGGGTCCTAAGCTGAACAAATCAGCCTCGGGTATCACTAATGTTTGTGTAAACAGTTCCAGTTCTGCTGACACACTCCTCATTTCTCTCAGGTGATTGGAGAAAATGTTCACATTTACCTGATTGGGAAGGAGTCATCACGTACCCATTCACTCGCTGTCTCTCTGCACTGTGCTGATGATGACTCCATAAGCGTGAGTGGCCAGAACAGCCTGTGTCACCAGATCACCGCAGCCTGCAAGCACGGGAGTGACCTCTATGTGGTTGGTGGCTCCATTCCGCGACGCATGTGGAAATGCAACAACGCAACTATAGACTGGGAATGGTGTGCCCCTCTGCCCCGTGACCGGCTCCAACACACTCTTGTCTCTGTGCCAAGCAAGGATGCAATATATTCACTGGGAGGGAAAACTCTGCAGGACACTCTCTCTAATGCCGTCATATATTACAGAGTACGAGACAATGTCTGGACAGAGACCAGCCAGCTGGAAGTGGCTGTCTCTGGAGCTGCAGGTGTAAACCTTAACGGTGTCATTTACCTGCTGGGCGGGGAGGAAAATGACTTGGACTTCTTCACCAAGCCCTCTCGGCTAATTCAGTGCTATGATACCAACACAGAGAAATGCCACGTGAAGCCATACGTACTGCCTTTTGCAGGGCGCATGCATGCTGCTGTGCACAAGGATGTGGTGTTCATTGTAGCTGAGGGGGATTCACTGCTGTGTTATAATCCCCTACTGGACAGCTTCACCCGGCTGTGCCTGCCAGATGCCTGGAGCTCGGTACCATCTCTCTGGAAAATTGCCAGCTGCAATGGCAGCATCTACGTCTTTCGTGACCGCTATAAAAAGGGTGATGCAAATACTTTTAAACTTAACCCAGCCACCTCTGTTGTAACAGTCACAAGTGGCATCAAAGTGCTGCTTACTAACCTGCAGTTTGTCCTGGCCTAAGCGGGAAAAACAGGCCCAGTGATAGAAAGTGCAGCAATGTTCTGCTGTGCGGCTCAGAGGCACCCACCACCCTCAGCACCAGTCCCAATTCCTATGAGCTCACAACATCCAGTAAAGACCCCATCCTCTATACCTGTGCAGAGGACATACAGGCTTTCTGGCTGTGGGCCTGTTCTTTTGCATAGCACTATTAAAGTTGAACAACTGCATCTTAGATTTCAGATGGACTAAATGCTATTACTTTGATCCCTTGATGATAAGCTGCTTGCGTTTGAGGCCCAAACGGAAGCAAATGGCTTTTTTAGCCTGAAACCAACCTGCCAGTAACAAATCCTATAGCATATGGACAGCAGCTTCTGTGGCCCAGACTGCTAGTTTTAACTGCCTGGGAAACTGTTGCTGCCATGTCAGTCACAGAGTTAGTGTAGTGTGTTCTCCAGGGATGTCCCCATTTAAATGTTCCTGTCTCCCCATTGTAGGAGGGACTGGCAGAAATATTTACAGCAGACAGATTCCGGAGCTGACCCCAAGACTTTTAGTAGGTTGCGTTATTCAGCACTTCTCCTAGAGGAGCAGTAACAAACTGGGAACTTGCTTACTGCTCTGTCATCACCTAGCATAAAGAGGGAGATTGTTTTTATGAGCATTGGCTTCCTTTACTGTACAGGGAATCCCCACCTGTAATCATAACATAGTGTTGGTGAAAGATGGAATTAAGACCACTTCCTTCTACCCCTCTCTGTTGGCACTGTAACCTTTTGGGTAAGAATCTGAATAAAGTGTCTGCTGAGACAAAGTCTTTTTTCTTTGCTGCAGATATTGTAGAACTTCCTGTGGACTGCAGTTTGGCTCAGCACTGATTCTGTGTGGGAGAGGGAACTATAGGGCTCCAAGAGAACTGAGATATTAGCCATAAGGAAAGAAAGCTTTAATGAAACAACCCAACCTCCCCTTTACCGTGACTTATGTAAAAAATTCTTTATTGATGGTCAAGAAGTACAATGCTTAAGCCTTTGTTAGATCATGAAAATGTAAGGTTTTTTTTTATAGCAGCCAAGACAGAGATTTTGGTAGTTCTTACTAACACTATGCAGTTGTCTCAGTGATCACATTCCTGTGAAACATCTCCAGGACCTGGACTTGCTTGTGCCGAATGAGGATGTGGGGACGGATCTTGGCAATAGCTTCTATTGCTTCCTGAGGGCTCCAGTGATGCAGCTGAAAAGGCAGAAACCCTGCAAGTGAAAATCCATTCCATCCCTGCACCAGGTAATGGAGCCTTCCTGGACGCTACAGGTGATGTTAAGAGCTGATAGAAAACTTGCTATTTGCCCCTTCTGTTTACTTCATGTTCCTCTCAGAGGGGCCCAAATGTCAATTCAAGTTCATTAAATGAGTTCCTCGGTTAAAGAGGGATGGTTGCTGCCTGGGACTTCCATTTTCTCGTGCTTCCATTGTGTTGTGAAGAGCTTCCTGTCCTAGTCCCACCAGATCAGAGGAAAAGTGCAGCTTGCCCTTTTTTAATTTTTCAAAAACTTTACTAGTGCTCCCATTGCACTTCAGCATGTAGAAAATTTTCCCTTTAACACTGAGGAAAAATTTTCCAGGGAGCACTTAACACCAACAGAAGAATTCATGGGTGGGATTTTGTTCTTAGTGCTGGCTGACCCAGTTGGGTCTATGGAAGAACTCAAAAAAGTCACAGCTCCTGATCCTGAACTGTATTTACTGAAAAGCTTAGAAAGGCTCACCGTTTCAGTTAACCGAGGAGAAAATCTAAACAACAAAAATGGATGCTCAGTGAACCTACGTGCACAACTGGTGGCTTCTTGCCATCTCAATCTGTTACTGCATAGAAAGAATTAAGAATGGCAGAAACATTCAAAGCCTGCTGAGAACTTCCTATATTAATGGTCCAGAAAGCTGAGCAGCTTCCTGAAGTCTGACTGATCTACCAGCAACAGATACTATCAGACCATGTGTTACAAAGCTCTGTTGCAACAACAGCTGCTCTTTCCCATAAAATCAGAACATCTTTGCCGGTGCCTGTGCTAATAACTGAGCTGGCAGAGGCAGACTGTACAGATGAATGAAAAGACTACTTACAACGGCAGCTATGTCGCAGCCTCACCACCATCTCATTGCCAGGAAACGTTATCTTGACAGTATGTGCAAACGAACAAGGTGTGCAAAGATACCTACACTATCAAAGATAGCTTAGATTGCAGTTCAGCCAACATTAAGTTTCACTCATACATTTACCTTGCACTTGCTATGTTATACAAAACAGTAATAGAAGTTTATTAAGGACCTAGCCATCTACCTCTCTTCAAATGGGTCTCCAGTCCAAAATCTTTAAAATCATGGAATATTAATGCACCTGTACACACTCAAACTTCTTGAGGAACAGCAAACTGTAATGACTGGCTGTATTTGCCTAGGCTGTATGAAAAGAAACCCCATTTAGCATAGAATCCTCCTTACTTGAATTAAATATGCTGCCACCATGGTGGCACTGCGGGAGCGTCCTGCCTTGCAGTGCACATAGACACTGTTGCCACACGCTCGGTGTTTCATTATGAATTGAACACCCTTCTGGAGGTTTTCCAAGGTGGGGACTCCAGTTAGATCCACGGTGCTGAGACGCAGTTGCTCCACTCCCATTGCCTCCCATTCCTGAAACGGATATAGCAGATTCAATCAGTTAACTTTTGTTTTTCCAGAAAGAAAACCCAGAACCTGTTGAGACAGTTGGGAAATTCAGTGGGGTTGTAAGCAGACTTTGAATGTCAGTCCTTTAAATCAGATGTATGAAAACTTTAGTGCTGGCTATGAAAAAAGGAAAAATTAAAGGGAACTGAAAAGGTAAGGATCAGCTAAAGGAAAGGAGGGTAACTGGGATCTCGTTCCAAAGCAAAAGGAATTATTTTATTTACATGGTGATGTACGGGGATTTAACGCTCTCCTTACTTCTCCGTCACTGTAGCTGTCACACTTTACTTGCATTCTCTTGTTTTACTGCTCTGTCGCACAGTTTTAAAAGTCGGCTTAGGCAGGAAGGAGCCAGGTCTGTCCTGCCAAAGGCGGTCGCTGCCAGGATCACAGCAGGCGGCGGCTAAAGCCGGTACAAGCGACGAGAGGCCCTTCCCGGGGGGCACGGCAAGCTCTCCGGGCTCACCTGGGCGGAGCAGGAGAGGAAGCGGGTCTCGTACTCCTCGTTGAGGGTGACCACGGCGCGCACGTTCTCGTCTGCCACCAGCTGCGGGCACGGGAATCATCAGGCACCGTCAGCCGGCC
>NW_010183078.1:0-5230 GCF_000695765.1 Mesitornis unicolor
TCAGTTATGTACTGGGCCTAAACCACGACAACCAGACAGCTGGCGGACTTTGGTCATTTTCCCTGTCCTGACTCTGCTCACTGCCTCTGGGCTCGGTGAGATGGGGGTCCTTGGGGAGGTCCCTACCTCGCTGCTCTGCCGCTGCCTGCCCTGGCTTGTCCTGTCCTGTCCCAACCTGCTCTGGCATCTCCCAGCCCAGCCTGCCCTGGCTTGACCCACTGCTGTTTGCCCTGGCCTGCCTGCAGAAGGGCAAGAAGCCATGAAAAAAATCTTTCTTCCCCTCAGAAAAATCTTTCAGTGATAGAGGGGCTCAGCGGGCAGTGGAAGAGGTGTTGGGCAGTGCCCCGGGCAGGAGAGCTGCATGGTGGGAAAGGATCTGTGGCCTGCGGGATCTGCTGTCCTGGCACATTTTCCACCTTCTGGCAGGTTTTAGAATGAAAAAGAAATTAATAAGAAGACTAGAAGTAATTTTTTCACAAAGCAGCTGGATGAGTCAACAAGGTTTTGCTTGCTTTCTTGCCTTTTTCTTTAGCTTTTTTAGTTCAGATCACATTTTTTTCTTAATTTCTAACATTTTCCATATTAATGATTTTCTCATGAAAAAAAGTGAAAATCCCTAAACTGATGGTTGTCAGAAGTCGGCAGGTGTATTATGCAAGTATCGCTTTTTCTTTTCGCTATCCCTGGCTTTCTCACCCTCTGTCATTCAGTTTTTGCCACTGTTGGGTGTACATTGCTGGCAGAGGTGGATTACTCTCCTAACTCTGATGAATCATTCTTTTGAGAACATTTTTTCCAAATAATGTTTATATTTAAAATTTCTAATTTATGATCTTCAAATTAATAACAGTAGTGTAAGACCTGCTGTAACTGCTACTAAATTAGTAGGAGCTTTTCTATTGATTTTACAGGAACTAGATGAGATTTATATTGCTGAATATTCTGAAAGTAAAGAGATCCTCAGAGGAAAATAAAACCTTATTACTGCCTTCTGTTAGGTCTTCTGGGAAAAAAAAAAAAAGCAGCAACTCTGAAATGAAACATACAAATCTTTTTTAATGCATGAATGCACCTCATCTTTTTATTTTTCTTATCTTGTGGCAGAGTACTATTTAATTAAATATATGAGCTATATGTTCTAAGTAGCTTATGGATGGATATTATCTTCATTTGAGATATCCCCATGAGAGACTAGAGGAACAGCAAGTAACCATTTATTCTACAAAATTAAAAATGTGCAAGAGATGAGCATTTAATTACCTTGACATTATCCTTTGCTGAATTAGGTTAAAGTAGTAAGTTGCAGGACAACCAAACTATTTATATATATGTATGTATGTATACACACACGCGCGCGCGCACACACACACATATATAATTCCATCTTCTTTAAACATCAAGAATCAATGAAATGCATGTTTTTAAAGAATGGCTTTCTGAATGAAAGTATCCTCCCACTCAAGTAGTAACAAGATTAGCTTTTATGTAATGTCACTTTTCATCTATAGGTGTCGTACTGCTTTGTTCAGGTCTTCTACAGCTTGTGCATACCCAACATAGGAAGGCTTATCTGAGCTGCATATAGAGACAGCAAGGCCCTGGCAGAGCTGTGTATCAAATAGCCTGAGCTGTCTGACATGTTCTGCATAAAGCCGCTGGATTAGTCACACAGAAAAGGTACCAACAAGAAAAGCATGGTAAAACTGGAGCATATGGGACAACACAGCTCAGTGGTGACTACAGCATGCGTATACTTATGCAAAGGGATATGTAGTTCAGGAAGTGAAAAATATAACTTGCAATTAAGACTATAAACAAGAATTGTAGTGATTAAATCTCTTAGTTATGAGATGAATACTATTCCCTGACTAGATATATTTATCTAGTAACAGATTCTTTTTAGAATCAGGCTCCTCTGTAAAGGAAATTGCTTTTGAAATTTTCACATGACGTGGAATTATGGATTATTGTGTTTTGAAAAGGGGAAAAGAAAAAAAAAGATAAAATGCTGACCTTTTTGCTTTACTGAAATTGTTTAGTAATTAGATTGAGACTGCAGTGTACAGGGTTCAGATGTAGATTTTTTCATGAGCAAGGCTTTTGCTTGGTGTTTTTAGTGGAGTGAAGACATATTTTGAAAATTTTGATTTTATTATTTTTTCATCTAAAAATCTATGACTGTTTTCCATGCTGTTAGATTTCTATCAGGTTGTCATTCTATCATATATGCTCACTAAGCAAGTGAATGTGCTGGTGTTTTGTGTTACTTCAACTGTTTCTTCAATTTCATTTTTTTAAAAAGTGGGGAAAAAGTACACAGACGGAAACATTATTTAATACCTGAATTCCACAGATAGGTGGTGAGAAATTAAGCCTTGCCAGTCTTCCAACACTCCAGACTGACTTGCCACCAAGGTGACCGTGAGGCCAGGAAGTTTTGAAGGACACCATGCACCTAAGGGGTGGTGTTAGCTCTTGGGTACTACCCATTCAAGGAGATTGAACTCACTAACCGAAAGCATTCTGCATTATGTTAGCACTCCTCAGAGCCATATGCTCTGTCAGCCCTTTCATTTTAAATATGTATTACTTTTAGAAAAGGAAGTTTACTTTGACTGCACTGTTGCACTTTCCATAATACACGTTAGATGGGATAATACTTTTAAAGTCCTTTTAAATCCTTTTTCAGTCATTATACTGAAGTATAGATGAAGATGCTGTTTGTGCCTCTTCCTTACTTCAAGGGACACAACGCCTCAAGATCATACACAGTGCAAGTACAAGGTACACTAATCATTCATATTAACCCCTTCAGAGTCCATTAATGCCATGGAATTAAAACAATGCTTAGAAAACAGATAACATTTGGCTTCTGTCTTCGGTGAGGTATCTTGAAAACACTCTAGTCATGATAAGGATAAAGGGCATTCCCTACTATGTTATACATGCCATACTTACTAATGGGAGAACAAAGTCAAATAGAGATTCAGTATGTGGCTGAGAAAAAAAAATAACACCTAAAATTACTTTTACTTGTGTCCATACAATTGCATTGCTATTCATAGCAATTCAGTAACTGAGAAATTAACCAAATCCAGTTTCCTTAACGCAGGAATGAATTTAACTCAAGAAAGCAGGCGGCTTGTATTCTGCACATGTGAATGGTCTCTGATATTAGTCTAGTTTCAGACATTTTAGCTATTACATTTTATTTTCTTCACATCTTTTGGCTTCCATCTTTTTTCATTTTCCCTTTTTCCTGCCAGACCCTAATCAGGCTGTCTGGGAATTTGTGTAGTTCCCATGTCCACTCTGTACGAACACCTCACAAACATTAATGCCATTTTATCTTCACTCCACCCTTGTGAATAAGAACGTTAACTCACATTATAGAGAGAAGGAACAAAAGCACAGAGAGATTAAATGACTCGCCTATCAATGGAAGAGAAATCAGTAAAACATCAGGAACTGCAGGCAAACACACCAAGTGAATGGCCAACATGGTAACCCCAAGTCCATCCTTCCTACTCTCTACCCATTGCAGAGCATGAACAGCCTCGAGCATTCGTTCTGTCAGCACAAAGATGACTCTTGACATCACACAATGAAGGTGCCCGTGCTGCAAATCTGGGATCACTCTTCAATGGTGAGATAGCAGCTTGCTCAAAGGATAATGGTGAGAGTCAAATTTGGGAGTCCTTCTCTCTTTCCCTCTGTCTCCCTTTCTCCATCAGCTAGTATGCCTGGGCTTCTAAATCAAACACTCAAACCAGCTCTCTCTCTCAAGTAGTTAGAATGAGTCATTTAGCTAACTTAAAATGCCCTGTACTGATCCACAAAGAGAATCCCATAAAGTTTTTCCTGTCTCTTTTACCTACCCACGCATATGGATCACTCATCAGAGTAGTATCTGAATGCCTGGTTTAACCAGTCATATTAATTTCTGTGATTTAAAATTGAATTTTGATGACCAGTTCTTGCCTTCATTTCTAGTCTCTCCTATTTTTTAACCAATATGAAGAATGCCATTTTCTTATCATAAGGAGAGGTGGGGTTGGGTGTGAGTTCCACATATTCTGCAACAGCTCCCACTGACTCTGCATGGCATATTATTTGCCTATCAATAATCCTATATCATGTTCCTTAATAAAATCACACTTTCCCACATGCTGCTTTTATTTTCTCTCTTCTCTTCTCTTGTAAGATGTTGAGGATTTAACAGCAGTAGCAGTTTGGATTCTTCTCTATGGCCCTACAAGGAAGCCAGGATGGGTTTAGTGGTAACTGAATGTTGCCTAGTCTCCTTGTCCCTGTTTTGGAGAGCATCACTTATGCAGACATAAACAGATATGTAACGGTACATGTTCATCTCACGTTGCTCAGATATTTCCCATTCCTTCACCCTCCCACCCCATGCAATGGGTTGTAAGAGTATGAAATGCCTCTGACCCAACCTATGTACAGGCAACTCTGTTTAACTCATCCTGTGAGTGTGCGTCTGCAGGGCTATGGGCGTGAGAGTGTTTCTCTGCGTCTTTCTGCAGGAATGTGATCAAATTTATTGGGGGGAGCGTCAGAATTTGAGAGCTGCATTTTACAGAACATTTGTTGAGTACTAAAAACATCTGCAAATGACTATTTATTTCATGAAGTAATTAACATTCCTAATTAGATGCACCTTGCAGCTGCTGTTAATCTTAATTGGCAATAATGCAGTTACATTTTGATACATATCTTCAGGAGAGTTACAGAGGAGAACGGGGGAAAAAAAAAAAGAAAGAAAGAAATCTGAAGGGAAGGAAATAAAACTGTTCCCACACAGTTCAGGGAGTTCGCACAAAGAAGATCCCATGGCAACAGCGAGGCCCACAGTTTGCCTTATAAAAAAAATCCAAGAATAGATAATGTATCATCTCTCCTAAAACAACACTTCGCTTCAGAAGCCGGCGGGGAAGGGGTAGGAGAAAAAAAAAAGCTACAAAAGGGAAAAAGAAGCAGCCTGAGGCCCGCGCATCTTGCGCGCTCGGCCCTCAGCGCTCGGGAAGGGCGCTCCTGGGGCGGGAGGCTGAGCGACCAGCGCCGAGGGCCAAGTGCCGGGAGGGAGGCCCCGCTACCTGGGAGTTTCTCCAGGATCCCTTCCGAAGGGCCCTCCCCCCGGTTCCCCCTTCCTCCTCCGAAAAGCAGTGCGGGCGAGTGCGGCGGTGTCCATGTGGGGGCAGTCACGGCAGCG
>NW_010183079.1:0-6942 GCF_000695765.1 Mesitornis unicolor
ACCCCCAGGTCCCTTTCCCCTACGCTGCTCCACCACCACTTCCAGCCACCACAAAAACAGCCCGTTCCTTAGAAAACTTACTGGTGATCAGGTTTACTGACTGAACAATGAATCAGTGTCCATTTCTAACAAGCTGGGAAATCTCTAGTATCTATCATTATCAGGCATGACGTTAGGAATAAGTTATTTGTGGAAATATTTAATCAGAAGGCTTCCTTAAATGGATGTGGCAGAAAAGGCAAAATAAATTTATTTATTTTATAAATTAAACAAAATACCTGTGGGAAAACAAGGGAAACTGTCAGCTGAGAAAACAAACCCTGTCTAGTAACTAGAAAAGCTTATTCTTTCTACTCCTTAATCTTGAATCCAAGGGACAGTCAGAGATGCTAAGCAGGGAAGTGGTGCACGCAGACAGAGGTGGAAGGATGTATCTAGACAGAGAAAACTGAGGCTCACAGCTAGCATTCGCCTCTCCCAAACTTTTAAAACTCTTAAAAGCTTGACAGAAGCATCTTTGCAGGTACCAAGCTCTGTGGGTCTACTCCAGATGCTGGCAACTGCATGTGGAGACAGTCAGAGCACTGCAGACTGGCGGCATGACACTTCAAACAGCTTGAGAGATGGGTCAGATGGGAATAAACTGCTCTTAAAAGGTCTCAAAAAGAGACTGAGCCTTTGATTCCAGAGTCTGTAATAGCTACAGTCTGAGAGATTTTCAGCCAGTACTGGGCAGGATGTTTTAGTTAACATGCCTGGGAATAGTAAGCATATGTGATGCTTCCATGCTTCATAAATGCTCTGAAAAGGCTAGAAATAACTTGCTGAGAATAGGTGGGCATAATTTAACTTGTCCATTACATAATAAAACACCATTTCTGCCTGCAATGGAGCCAGGCCAAGACCCGTTCTCTTCAGGAAGTTACCAATGTGCAACAGAAAAGCAGAAATCTTGATCTGAGACAGCAAGACGGTAATTCCGGAGCACACTTGTGGCTCAAAAGCGTCACTCAAACTCTTCTAACAAAGCAAAGCTAAAACCCTCAGGTTGGTTTCTTGGATTTTTATTTTTTTTTCCACAAGAACTGAAAAATAAGCCCATGCTTTCAACGAGTCATTGAATCTTCAACTTGAACAACTTCAAACCTGCAGCATGTATTAACACCGTCCGCCAAAGTATTCAGACAGTGCTTTGGCAAAATGCCTCTTTCAATTCATATCCTAGCGTGGCTTCTTTTCTAGAGCCTCAGGGAGAGGATAATTCAAAAGAAGCACTGATTAAATGAGCTGAACTGCACAACACAAAGCTTCCATTCAACAAGCCTGCTGGTTTTCAACCTGAGTTGCCAACACTATTTATCTTGCTACTCTGATCAGAATCCCATAATGCAGCATGAATTATAGCTAAGTCTTGATATACAGCAAAGACTGCTCAGATAAATGGCACAGCGAACCGGAATTTCTTACACTAATTCTTGTCACAGAGGTATGAATGAGCCCGTCAAGGAAAGCCAGCAGAATCACAAGTCTAATGCCACAGCCTGCCCATACTATCCATTTTGGTTATTCCCGGACTGAGGGAGAGCCCCCAGATGGCTGTAGAGTTACACCCCCAGCTGAAACCTGGCAGCTGCCGCCAGCTCTTCATGCTGTAGATGCCTTCCTGCAGAATTCCATCTTACCATTTCATGTAGATATGCAGCGTTCTCAAGTTTCACTTTAACTGACCTATAGGAACAGACAATTTCCTACCTCTCCCCCCAGAAGTCCTCAATTTAAATTATTATTCAGAATGTTTCTGCTGTAGCTAAAAAATGGCTTAGCAGTAGTGAGCTTACCTTACAACCACCTCTATAACTCACGTTCCAGAAAAAATATACAGCTATTCTATGAACTGCCAGTCAGACTGCTCTGACTGATCCAAGCAGTGCAAGTTCCTTGTAGAAACCTGCATCAAGAAAACATACATGCAGTTTTCATAGCACAGTGGATTCAGACTGCATTCCTGACTTAACATTAACTATAAAACTGCAGTCCTATGAAGAATCCAAAAACCTCACACACACCGACAACCGAACTTCATGTAACGATTCGCAACTTTGTACATTTACATTATGGCTGAGAAAGGCATCAAACCTCTGAAATGGAAAATGGGACATAAAGGGTAAGTAGCTACGAAAGAATCTATTCAGCTATGCGCTTCTACGCACACGTCACAAGAAATTGGGAGTATGCAGTGATACCATCCAACAAGAGCTTCCATTTGAAAAGCCTCATCAAAGGAGGCTCTGCTATTTCATCTCCTAGTAAAAGACTGACTTTGGCTTGCAGTGTCTGTTTTGATCTTCCTATAGAAGGAAATAAAAATCCAGTCATGAGATTCCAGTAGAAACAAATTCAGCGTGAGAAAACAGGAAATCTCAGCACTAATCAGTACGGCCGCAGTGGAGCTGTGCTCACACACACCAAGCCACCAGCTCCCAGAGAACCCTCAGCTCACCAAAACCCCAGCTCTGCTTCTGCTGATACCAACACTTGCAACATAAAACATCAAAACTGTTTCTTTACTGAATTTTTGTAAAAAGCCTTTATCCCTAGGACACAGTGTTAAAGCAGAACTCAGAAGCAGCTGTATTATTTCCTAGTTACGAAGCCAAACATCTTAGACCAAAGAAAAGCTACTCTTAACTTTTTGTCCTTAAAAAGGTATTTCTATTCCTCTTTGCCTAGAATTTACTGCCCTCATTCCACCAGGATAAGTTCCAAGTCTTCTTCCCATAAATTCCTTTCAGGAATTTTTGAACGCATTCTTTAAATTTTGTATCTTTTCAGAATTTTTGTTGTCTTTTTAATTTATTTTTTAAAGGCAAAAAAAAAAATTCTCTCTGATGCCATTCTTAGTGATATTTTTTAAGAATTCTACTTGAATCAGATTCCTACTTTGTCTTTACCAGACTTAATTACTATGGGTGTTTTGTTTAAGACAGTGCTGTAATATACCATGTATACAAATAAAAGCAAATATACCAAAATGCACTAAGGAGCACGGTGAGGGAAAGGGGGCAGTACTACATGCTAGAATATTGTTTTGCTCTCTACAACAGAATCCCAGTGTTATCAAAATTTAATCCTCAAATAACTCAGGCTATTAGAAATCACTACCCTAAAACAGGCTAGAGATGGTTTCTGTAACACTGAATGCACACGTAATGCAGTAACTTAAAAGCATTATATAAACAGTGAACTACAATAAAGCAACTATGACAACCAATCCATCCAGCACAGCACAGAAAAAAACCCACCAAGTCAAGCATCAATGTTTACAAAAGCCTTTCCTCCCAGTTATTTTACATAAGCTTTTTCATACACTGAGGATGTCTATAAGGAAACAGCAAGAAAGCGTATTTATTTATCTACATTTATGAATTTGTCGCTTCTTTCTCATAAACACAAATCAAGGGGTGATGATCAGACTAGAAAAATAATCTTAAGATCCTAGACATCAGTTCAAACCCTGGGAAAGCCTTGTGACCTTCCCACTGAAGTGCAACAGAACACTGTTTTCTGTTCTCTAGCGACTCCTCTGTGTTTACTTCCAGTCTACAGAACTGGAGTTTTGGTCTGTAATTAGAAAAATGCTGGCAAACACACGGGCTAGAAAGGATGCCTGACTACAAATTCATGCTTGTGGTGGCAAGGAATGACTTAGTCAGATGGGCACAGACATTCTGAGTTTCTTCCAGAGAAGATACAATACACAGTAATAACATCCCACACCCATATTGCCTTTACCATAACTAATTTTAAGTTGGAAATCCTTACTATGTGATTGAACAAGGAATGTGAACTAGATGAGCTCTCATGGTTCCTTGCAGTCCGATTTCTTTTGCTAATTAAAAATAACAGACTGTGCAACACATTATTGTTACTCCTTTTATCATCAATACATTCAGTATACATGAGAACAAATATGTTGGTGTGCAACCCAGCTTAAAAAACCCACCACTCAAAAGGAGTGTTTTATTAAGTAGAATTTATCTATATGTTAATGAGAATACAGGAAGAAAGAGATGGGGGGAATGTTCAAGCAGTACAACATTTAAAAATATTGTTACTTTGTCCCGTATTATGAAACGTTATTTGTGCAGTACACTTTACTATCGAAGGTCTAATTCCACCTTCTAACAAGTTTGACTTAACACAGAAGAAGTGTACCCTGATGACTTGCGACTGGAAAGGGTATCTTATGGTGACTCAATGCAGACACTGGTCATTGCAGTCATTTATTTTAATCTTATTGATAAAGTTACCCAGGGTTTTCTTTAAATCTGACCAATTTCTTTGGAAAAAACCATGGCCAAAGACATACCAAAGAGCTACAGCTCGGTCATTTAAACCCAAAGCCTGTGTTTTACATAAGCCAGTATACTTCCCAGGTTCAAATTTACTTTTCCTTCTAGAACATGAGGATGCAGCAATGCTGAGCTGTCAAAAATATTTCAAGCAGCTGGTCAAAAATACAGCAACATTGTTTCAAAGGTCTCAACAGAGGAACTGTTGGCATACAGCAACTGTCAGCTCAAAGAAAACGATGCAATAAATCTTACTAAAATAAATGAAAAAGAGAAAGTGTTTCCATACCTATGGTTAAAAGCTGCGAATGGATCTGTAGTTTTCCAAGGGTACTTCAGTGACGAGTTTCCTGACGCAGTTCGGATCTCTTGAATACCATAGTCATGCAAAAACCTCCGTTTCTCATCTACAGGTACTATCAGCAGAGAAAGAAAATAAAAACAAAACAGTATACTTTAGAATAATAGCTCTAAAATTCACAGGGACATGCAAAGCTGCCAGCCCCACACAAGCTCCCTACCCACCTAATTACACTCAGCTGCTTGTCATGTGGTCTTGCTGACCGATCAAGTGATCTCCTTTCCTCCTTGTAAAACCAAGCAACATCGTTAACTAGATCTCCCTAAATCGAGTAACAAACATCAAGCCTTGGCTTAAACTACCGACCCTCCTCCTTCTCCTCATAGAGAGAGGAAGTTGCACTATGTTTCATTACAAAAAGAAACAGAATAAAATGCAGCAAACACAGTAGTCTACCATAGTGAAACGCAGTGAGCGCTAAATGCTTGCAAAACCTAATGGAGAATTTCAGTTTTGAGCCTGGTTTTATGTTATGCCTTTACAGATGACAGAAAAAAGTTACTGATAACATGGTGGGATCATGCAAGAAGGAGCCGGAAGGGTTCAGGTGGGCTTCCACATCCAGCCCCTCCTGCTGAGCCACTTCTGATAGCAGCAAGCTCCAACAAAATAGTGAAGTTGTTAACAGAAACTTTCTGAACCACTGCAGCTAAATCTCTAAGCCTCTCTCTCAACCCTAAAACATAATGCAGACATTTTACACATCTAAATAATGCCAAGAAAATAAAGTTACTGATTTAACATGTAAACCAACTCCTCCTCAATTCATCAGGGGCTATTAACACAGCCAGCCAAGCAGGACTCGCACCCCTGGCCACCCTGCAGCACTGGTGTCTGCACCCAGGCACTCGCTGGATAGAGCTCCCTGCGCTGGGTCCAAGGGATGAGGGAGGAACTACACCTCCCTGCAGACACCATGAGGCCCTGTCTCCTCTCACAAACACCCTTGACGTTACAGATGCTAACAGCAGAGGACTGAAAGGTGTAGACAACGCGAGTTTGGCACTCACCACATAAGATTTAGCAGATGTGAGCTTTTACAGAAGACAGCTCGTCTTGCCCGGCACCTTCTTGTCTCAGTTTATTTCCTTACGGTGTTTCAAGAGCAGAGGAGGCGGCAAGAAAATTAAGGTTTCCAAGACTACTTTCCAGTCTTGTAATTTAGGAAGCTGCAGACAGCCTGCTACAACATTTAATGTACCCTTAATGCATTCGTCTACCAGTAACAAAAACAACTCCACAAGCTCCTTAATTCACTCGTCTCAGTGCTCAACTATCTCGCCGCCTCTCCTGCAAATCAAGGTGATTTTTATTGCCCTTTCCCCAGTGAACAGAGCTGGCAAACAAGTACCTGTGGTGGAACGCTCTTTCATGCCCTGCCTTACCATTTTTCCAGGTTTAACTAAAATCCAATTCTTTGGATAGAATATTTTTAGAGATTGCGGTTTTTAAAACTCTACCTATTCCTGGCTCATTCCAATCTGCTATAAACATATAGAATATATATTAAGTCCCTATTTTGCTCCCACGTGCAATAAAACTTTGTGTTCAATTTTCAGCAACATGAGCATTTTTACTCCTTAACTGCTCCCCTGATCAATACACATTTGCTTACTGTGAAGAAACATTCAGACCACAAGCGTCCGAGAATTTCTGGTAACTGCTCCAGAGCACAGAAGGAGGAACAGGATAAGAAGCGTTGACAGACAAAGGAACAGCGCTTTTGCCATGTTGCAAACAGCCCTGGGGGGTGGCTTCACACGCTGAACACAAACTGCCTGTCTGGGAGTCTCAACCAGCAACGTAAACGGAGTTCAGGCTCTTCCACAAAGTAAGATTTTGCCATCTTGGCAATTAATAAATAATTACCAGACTTCGGCTTTTGATGTCAGGATAAAACAAGGCTTCTTAACTTTCTTCTTACCAATCTGGTGTGACAAATACCAAACAATTTCCACTACCTCCTTCCAGGAAGGGGCTTTATCTGAAACTCTGCTCAGAAGGTACAGCTGAAATAGAGCTTATTTTCTGAGGGTGCGATTACTTTGATTTCAGACGGCAAAGTCGGTACCAAAACAGAGGGCCTCAGTTTACAAACTGGGAGGACATCAATGTTTGGTTATTTAAAGGATCTGTTTTTAAATAAATACATGTGCAGCAGCTCAGCAAACGCTGCACAAACAGCTGAGCCGGCCCTACCGCGGCGGCAGGAAACACACGCAAACGGCT
>NW_010183079.1:6973-12339 GCF_000695765.1 Mesitornis unicolor
GAACAGGAACCACTGCAGCCAACCCAAGGTAAGCCTTCCTCTCACTCCCACCCGAATCCTAGCCTGTTAGAAGAGCTTGGACACATTTTCTAAGTTTATTCAAAATTACACCAGTGAAGTCCTGAAACTGTGAAATGCAGTTTTGAATCTACAGCTCTACAAAGGAACAGCCACTTACTTAGTTACTAAATCGTGCCCCCATTTTTAGGAACAAGTTTTATGAACAGGTTATGTGAACAAGATGACTTGAATGCATGGAATTTATAGCCCTCTTGTAAAAATGATCTATGCTATACAGGCCTAGGAATTTAGGAGGAAATTTGAGGAGAGTCAAACGCAGTGGACAACATGGAGCATTTTTCATCGCAAGCATCAGAATATTTGCCTTCATACGCTCCATGCTCTTGAGACAAGCTGCAAGTGTCCGGACTGTCCTGCAGCAGGTGTTTCCTCTACAAGAAAATGCTGGGTTGGTACCTAAATGACCGTGGTTCATGCAGGAATTAAGACATCTATCAGTGCAGGCAGACATAGGGGAAAAAGATGATCTAGCAACAGTTCATTTCAGATAGTGCTCCAGAACCACTCATCTCTGTTCTCACAGCTAAAAGCTGTGAACTTGCCTGACATCAATATCAACCCCCTCCACCCTTCCCACCCCCAGTTACCCAACTCTGTTGGAGTTCTCCTCTTCAGCACGCTCCCCAGTTCATGGCTTTTTCCAACACACGCTAAAAGCTCACCGTGCCCTTACCAACAAACAGCCACATGTGGATTTTCCACGTGCATTCAACAGATGACCTGCAAGACTACGGAATGAAAGTCAACCAGCAGGCAGCCAAGGGTAATGTTATTTGTTAGCGTCCACAAATCTTATCTGTGCCACAAAACCTCTACTGGCAACCAAAGAGGAAAGTTAAAACATGCAAGAGGGGGAAAAGCAGTCACTGCGACGCGCTGCCTATAAACTGAATACTGTATATGCTGGCACACTTCAAGAAGAGCCAGAGCCCATGCTATACAGCAATTCTTTCACAGCGAGAGAAATGCTCTACAATATACAAAAAGAAGAGGTGAGAAAATAGGCAAAATATGAACATATATTGATTGGTACAGGCAGGTTCCTACAACTGTAAAACAGAATTATAATTGTTTCCTTGGAAGAAAGTCTGCTTCTCGTGAAAGGACACTCTGGAATAAATTAGAGGGGCTGCTGGGATCTGCTGCAATGGAAAACTGATGGCTGTCATGTGAATGAGCTTGCTACTTACTGCCACAGCGATCCATAAATGCAGTGACACGCCAATACCTCAAGACAGAACTAAAAAGACCTGAAAGCAGGAGACAAGATCCTTTCTATTGAATTTTTTCTGCCTTCCTCTCACAATATCCGTCCAAGAAAAAAAAGAAACGACAACTGACACTCAGAAGATCAGCTTTCACACCAGAAACGTAACAGTTGAACTTCGCCAGCATCAAATCATGAAAAACCTCTTCAGTGATTAAAATGAAAGTAGGTCAGGCATGCCTTCCTGCTGCCCAACATGCACATCTGCTAAATATTTAGTAATACTATAGATTAAAGTAAAACTTTCATGTTTATTTCATCTATAAGCCAATCTAGGGAGTTTACAGTACTGCTGACAGAACTTCCTCTTAGCATTGCAAGCGATCAAGTATTGGTACATTTAAGGTCAGGAGGGTTTCACACAGAAGAGAGCTTCTTAAAAAGAGTCGCCTCCAAGAGAGGCTCTAGATGACTTAACTTACAAAAGTTACCATGGTCTCTTCAAGAATAATAATAAAAAAAGACTAAAATAATCGACAAATTAAAAGCATCCGTTTTGTTTTCATGGAACACCATATAAAGACAGGAATCCTCCCCAGCAACTGAGCACTCAAGATCAGCCCTTTGGAAGACTTCAGACTAAACGGTCATCTTTTTGACAGGAAAAAACATCAAAAGATTGCTTCCCCAAATAAGATTTGGTTCTAATTTGAAGAATCTGTTAGCATCTCAGAAAAGATTGGTAAAATTATCCCAAACAAGCAGATAAAATTGATTTGTCAGTTCTGCTGAACTACAGGTTTACTGCCTCCCCATCACTTCCCATTAATATCAGCACAGGCACAGCTTATCCTGAGGCAAAGCCAGGAGTGCAGGTGCTTGCTCCAGCTCTGAATGAAAAGGGAAAGAAGAAAAATCCTAATTCCTGAATCAGTTTCTCTCTTATTACAGTTCTGAAATATTAGAAAGAAAATAACGGGGGGAAAAAATACAGTGTCCACGTACAAGGTGTTAAGACACCAAGAAACGGCTGTATTTAAAATGGCAATAAAATGTATTAGTGTAAGAACAAACATGATTATTCACTTGACTTACATTAACAAATTTGATCCTTTTGCATGTAGGAAAATGTATTTTGGCAACACTGACACTATCCATATTACATCGTCCATACTCAAAAGAGGAATGTTTAACCCAAAGACGGATGAATTACTCGACATGCTACAGCTCTCCTGGGAGACCTACATTGGTTTCACCTTCTGGAAAACTTCAGTGAGTGCCTGATTGTATAAAGAGAGCACCTAGAACAGTAATGCATGCAGACAGAAGTGTCCCTGCATTTTAGTAAGCTGTAGAAGCACGCTAATAATCTGATGTCTCTGTCCTCAGTCTGAAGAGTTACAGATCTCATTTTAGATCGATGATCTTTATCTTTCTTTTTTAAATTAAAGAATGTAGTAGCTTTACAGGAAGCTGCTGTACCAATGTAAAGGAACGCATGCACTACAGCTGCCTTAGAAGGGATTTTTCAATCCTATAATATTAATGCAGTTTTGAAAGTTGCTTTGATATTTTTATTCATGCTCGAGCTTAATCAATATCCATTTATTCTTTGCACTACCTGACCAATACGTCATTGCCAAGTAAAACACATTGCTTTTTAGAACTGATCTCAGAGTTTCAACTTGGATACAGCCAGGCTTTCTTTCCAGCACAAAAAGACCTGTTCACATCTTTTGTAAATCTACTTAATAGGACAAGTGGTCCTCCATTCTCCCCACACGCTGACAACAGCATCTTTTCCACTTTAGATCTGCTCTCGGGAGGAAAAATTGAAAGGGTAGTTATCTGCACTATTTGACAGAGAGAGAAGCATGCCTGTTCTGAGCCACAGAAAAGTATTGCTTTTGTCCTACCTTATTGTTCGATCTTCCATGCAGTGAAGCATCTGAAACCTAACTAAACATCTGTGATGCCTGCTTTTCTTCTCTGCCATTTCTTAAACCATGAACATCATCAGCACTAGAGTTCCCTCACTTCCATGTTTATTCAGTGCCTCCCTAAGTACGACTAACCAGACTGGTTGATCTCACTTCCCTCAGAGTGTGCAAGAGGAACGGGTGGGCTGGTAAAGGTGGTGGTTCTGGTGACAGTAGCAAAGTAGGTCTTGTAGTTCCACTCGCACTATTCCACTCCCTGTGTGACTCCCAGTTACGAAAAATGTTAGTGCTCCCATTCCTCGTGATCCCTCAAGATGCCAGGCTGAAGAAGAATTCCCTAAGGCTCAACACATCACACTGGAGATTGCAAATGCAGCAAGGACTTCTTGGAGGAAAGCTCCACATTTGCAATGCAAAAAACAAAGCTGAAATGAGGACGTGCACCTTAGCCTGGTTCCCTGAGGAAACAAAGCTTATTAGAAAAAGGGGCAGAGACATTGAATTTCTCCTATTTCTGCCTTCTCCCCCAGCATTTGAATCTGTCGATCAGTTTTAATGCTACTTTACAAAGGGGAAGAAGCCACACAGATGTGAAGTTTCTATGCACTTAGTGAAAAATGCCAGCTGGCTAAAGGAAAGTCAGATGCACACCTCCCCTGAAAGCTGGCAGGTACAGCTTTTCAGTTCTAAGAGGGGCACCCACTACCTGGCCACGTTGTACATGCACTGCTCGAGACCAGCTGCAGCACATACTGCCACAACCATTCCATTTTGTATTTACTTTCAATTTGGATTTAAAGACAGTTTCTATTTAAAAGCAAATTACATTTAAGCACATCTAGTATTAACAATGTTAACAGAATAAAAACTAATTGAGTTTCACTGTATTAGCAGTTCAAATTTTGGGGTTTTTTTTTTTGTGTTTTGTTTCCAAACCTACTAGAAAGCATGATTCTACTTTTGCAGCATGCTTTTTTCATAAAGCTTCAACTGACACACAGCAGGATCTCAGGCCCCGTCCTGCACATTGGTTGCTCTATCCAAACTGATAGCTCTAGAAAACTGTCAAAGAAAGATTTATAGCCAATAATCCTACTTCGTAGCTAAAGAACATTAAAAAAAGACTACTTTTACAACTCCAACTTAGGGCTACAGCTATCCAAACTAAAACTACGAGAGTTTTGCTATCAAATTCAGAAGAAACACAATCAAATTCAGACAGTACTGTCTCCAAACTTGGATGACAGCATCTCTGCACAGAGCTGTCTATCCTGACACTATTTTGATGCAAGAAAGAATCTTGAAAAATTAGGTATAGTCAGACAGTCCATGCCCCAGCAGAAAAGACCTGTCAAGTTGAATCACTGCTAGAGGAGAAGCTCAGCAGAGCACGTGCTATGACATGATCAGGATCTTCAAGTGCTGGATGGGAAATATGCCTGCAAATAGATGACACCAGCAGGGCTAGAGCCTAACCTGATATTTGTATTTTGGGTCACATTCAGTCATGCATAAAGTGAGGGGGCGAGGAATTATCATTAATATTTGCAATTAAAAACAAAACAAACCACAAAAGAACCCTATCCTACTTTTTGCTATAATTTGTGTTCTGAATGTTAGCTAGGCTTCAAAGTAGACTTGGAAAGCACCACCCATTGGCAATAACTCTAATAGCAATTCGTCTCTCATGCAAACCCCACATAAAACAGTTTCACAGCACAAACAACTCTCACAACTGCTAGCTTTGAGTGATGTCCTGAAGTTCCCGAAATGCATCACACTCCATGTTAGTCATGCAGTTATCAGCAGGGAGTTGCAGGAGGAATGTAATTTCCCCAGCAACTACCAATATGAAACATTATACTAGCAAGACTGGCAGAGACACAAGAAAACTTGCAATTTTTATCATAAAAATGAATCAACTTTTCTTTTCCTCCTACCCAACATATATGCTTTATTAGTACTTATCACCAATAATCACACTTCAGTCTAGACCAAATATTCCCGTACCCCAAGGATATTATTGGAAAGAATTGTTTTGTTCCTTTTCACTTCACGGAGCAACCTCTTACCTTTTAGCTCTTGGACTGAGCAGCTAAAGAGAACCAAATGAAATAGAACAAGGGAAAGTGCAGAGT
>NW_010183080.1:0-1335 GCF_000695765.1 Mesitornis unicolor
GCTTGTTTACTTTTTTAACTGTAAGGCGGTTTCTTGTAATTTGGCTCTTGGCAGCACAATAAAAAGTTTTAAACCTATTGATGCATATTTTCTTAAATGTTTGTATTTATTACTAACATATGGCGGTCGATGAGACATTAGTTTATATCTTGATATTATGGTGGGGTTTTTTTCCCATGGAAGCAGGAATTCCTATTATTGTCCCATTGACCTTAGATCAGAACATAATGTGGGTAAGGAACAGTTGTCAGTTACAGAAAGTTCTGGGCTTTGCACTGAAAAATTTTCACATTAGAGGGATTTGTAGAATTCCAGATAGTTTCAGCATTCAGTAAAGATCAATCTCTCAAATGTAAAGGTAGGCATTTGCCCTCCATTGGGCCCATGTGGTCTACTCATACCTGTCAGAGAGCCATAAACATGGGACTCTAATATGAGGTCCTGTAGAAAGTGTGTGGAATTAGGATTTGCACTTCATGGAATTCCCGAGCCACAGATCATTTATTTACCTATTAGCATATAATGTCTTTTTCTTCTATTAATTTCTATGTTAATGAGCTTGAGGTAAAGTTCTGGTATGTGACTTCCTGAGGCCAGGAGTTTTTCAGCATAACTGCTTGCTCTGAAAAACTGCCTCCTTTTTCTGTCTTCAGACCTACCCCTTGATGGTTTCATTTGATATCCCTGACTTTCTGCATTCCGAGCAGCAGTGGAGCATTAGCTATATGTCACCTAGAGACCTGTATCTTCTCTTCATCTTTTCTGTGCTGAAAAGCCCATGTTTCTTTGGGAGCTGTGCCATACCTTCTTGCCAACCTTGCCGTTCTTCGTACTTCCCATTCTACTACATCCTTTTGAGATCAAGGGTAAAGCAACTGAAAACATCCACATTGCTTAAACATGGTACTCCTGGACCTTGCATCGTATTTACCATTTGGTACCACTAAGTCAGTGCTCCTACACAGCTAGCTGCAATAATGCAAAATGCCCAAGTACTAACAGTTACTGCAAAGCCTGTAACTGACTTTGACTAGGAGAGATCGGTATATTTTGTGCATCCTTTTACATTTATATATGCTGGATTTCCATTAATTTCCTCTCCCTCACTAGTTACCTGTTCCAGCATTTTTGCTCCTTCTCAAGACTATGGAAGACTATGGCTTCTAGAAGAGCATCTTCAAATTCTGCCTGCAAACCTTGTGCTTTTTTTATCAGAATGGAACAGAAAACATCACTGCACTAATGTATAAAAACAGTGGTACATCCATATTTTAACACTCAAAGTAGTCTTGACCTCCTCTTCCCTTCTCCCAGTGTCAGAAAGGATCATACAGG
>NW_010183080.1:1366-1861 GCF_000695765.1 Mesitornis unicolor
ATGCCTACATATGCTAGGGTTTGTCAGCTTGAGAAAGCTGTAACTGAGTAGGACAAGACCAAAGTCTTAGAATTACCTTAGTGGCGTGCAGATGCTTAACAGGGAATTAATTTTCCACTCGCTGTCCCTCTTCCCAAACATCAAGCAGGAAGTATGCAAAGAAACTTAAAAGAGGTTCAAAACAAATTTAGGAAGTTAAGCAGAAAGAATTATTGTTACATACCTTGGGATATCAAAAGGCTCCAAAAAGTACTAGATAAAAAAAGTTATCATAAACTATTCCACGTAAGGACGCAATATTACATAGTGTTGCCAAGTTACACTGAAATTACGGCAAATGTTCCCCCTTTCCCGCCCCAGTGAACTGCCCCTACTCGCTGCCCAAAGGCTGCCTTGGGTTCTGTGGCTGAGTGCCGCTCCGCCTCCCGACGCCAACACCGCCCCGCGCCGTCAAACGCCACACGCCACGCCTCTCGGCTGCGGAAGACGGCGGGA
>NW_010183081.1:0-5661 GCF_000695765.1 Mesitornis unicolor
ATTTTTATATATTAAATTTATATATATATATATGTAATTTACAGCTACAGTATCACAACTGTTATTCATCATTCCTTTATTCAGTAAGAGCATAACTTAACAATCACACTCACAGACTTATTATAAAAGGACATTTTGTGTGAACTTTGCATCCTGTCTGCATCTGATACAGTCAGTGTTCCCCAATTCCTACCCAGGTAATTCCAACAATTTCAAGAGAAGATATTTTTACCTTGAGTAATTTCAGGCAAAATTTACTACTGAGACTGTTTTCATATGAATGGCAGAGTTTAAAGTAGACTTATCTGTCAGTCATCTAATCCTAATCCTTCTGCTTCCTTCTTTCTCAACGCCACGCTTACGCATCCAAAAGTGTGAGTTGAGCACAGTAGTTTAGGCACGATCTCACTATTCCTCACATACCGTCTATAAAGCAGCCACCCCACATGATAATCTTTGAAAATCAAAGATCAACTGATCTATCTTCTACTCTAATCATGACAATTGAAGAAAAGTGGCTTTCGCAGTTCTGAGCAGGATAGCTCAGGACAGGATGCTGTCAGCTGTCAAAGATGCAGTGAAATTTCTGCAAGTATTAAGGGGAAATATCAATGTTATCTCTTATTCTGTTTTCAAAACCTATTCTTCAGCCACCTTCAATGCTCAAATGAATGCTAAATGGGTGATAGAATTGCCTCAGCTGATGCTTCTGAAGTTGTCACTTCCAGTGCCTGAAAGGCTGATTCCTTCATCTCCTTTGCTGCTGGTGCCAATAGATACTTGAAAATGAAGAGACAAGGGCACACTCCTGATCTTCAAATGTCAAGAAGAAAATAGCCAGCTCACTCCCCCTCACAAACAACGTAAGTGCTGGAAAAAATACTGAAAGTTGCCTCTTGCTATTCTACCCTAAGCCTTAAAAGAAGTCTCCAGAAAATAGAGGGAAAAAAAAAAGCAAAAGGTATGCAGGTTAAAATTAAATACATTTTTTACTAACAGCATTCAGATGTTGAATTAAACAAAAGGATTCTCACTGCTATACTTTGTTCAAGAAGAAACTGTATAAGAATTATGTTTACACTTATCCAAATCCTTCTGGTACCTACTGAAGCACAATAGCTCCAGCTCCCACTAGAATGAATAGAAAAATTCCTACCAAATCTAAAAATTATTTATGCCATTAGAAAAACAAAAGTAATTCTTGTAAAAGCATGAAATTATAACTGCAACTGAGTTCTGAGAGAATACATTTTTCAGGTCATACCTCCCAGAAAACATCAGTAATTTACAGAGATAGTGCTTCCAGATTATTCTTGATTAATTATACTTTTTTGCCTGACCAGTCTGTTCTCATATTGTCACAGTATCATGCACCTTGATCTTTGCTTGGCGAGGAACATCCATACACATTATAGGATAAAGAAAAAAATACTAAGAAGATCTTAGGAATGTGGATAATCACAGGCAGGTCTACCTTTTAATTAAAATTTTATAAAAATTAAACCTATAGTTTTTTAAATAAAGTCATACTCAGCCAATAATGTAAAACATTGGTGGGGGAAATAGTAGCAGTACTTGGCAAACAGATTTAAAAAATCTTATATTTCTACCTGTTCTTTTACCAACATCTTCTAAGCTACTTTTAGGAGTAGATCTTTTCATAATATTATTCTCTTTCCTGATCATCTGGACTGTGCTCACTTTTGGCCTGTAGCCTGAACGGCAATGTGACAGGGTATAACTGCTAGGGGACATCAGTCACAACATGGAAGTTAGATGCTGGCCAAGAGGGACATGAAAAAGAGAACATATTATGCTCTTGAAATGTTTGCTATATTTTGTTTTGTGCCTGTGGCATAAAGCCCTTTCCCTATCTTTTTAAAATTCACCAGCTGTTAGGCAATTCTGCAATAAGTAAACAATTCAATGGTGAATTACGCTATCACATCTCTTTTGTGGAAAACTCTAGGTCTTTAGCTGTGTACATCTGTGGAGCCACAAAGTACTGGTATTTCATTTTCATGTTGAAACACTTTGGTTTTAGCTTTGCAGCCACAATCATATTAAAGATTAAGTAATACAATGTAAATGTCTGGCAATGCTAAATCATCCTGTTAATAAGTCAAAGCTATCCACAACGTGATGTGCTATTGGAAAAAGAAATCCACAGGTGCACAGAAGGAATTCAGTCTTCAGCTTCTTGTTTAATTTAATCAACGTACAGGGCTTGCCTGCAGATCCTGCATATTAAGCCCAGGAGTTCATGTTTTGCCAGGTAGTGGCATCATGTCACTTCTTATTACAAAATGTTTAGCGACAAATACATCAGGAGAACAGAATGTAGAGAACAGTCACAACTGAATTCAGACACGATGGGGTGAGGTGTCTACTCACCCCTACTCCAACACTTTTAGTGCAGGATTCAGGTTTGGCTGCTGATTTTCTACAGATTGATGATTCCTTTTGAGACACCCTCGGGGAGAGACAGTATGTCCCCAAGGCTGTATTTGTTGTCTGCTAAAAAACAAGAATCCTTGTCAAGCCAACAGGAATCAGTCAAGAGAGTTTCTCATCTGACAGTGAATTGAATATGTTGAATAAACATCACACAATAAACCTCACCAGTTTAACCCTTGCAAGAGGGATTTTTGAAAGTGCTCAGTTATTCCAGCCCTGCTACCTATGAGATTAGCAACTCCAATTAGCATCACAATTAAACTAACACTTGGTAGTTTGGAGAATTTTGGAGTCCTCCAATATCCAGACAGTATTTCACAAATTTGAAACTGGAACTTTTTGTTTGATTATAGATGCACATGATTACACTCACCTATGGGCAGAAAAGGACCCACCATTGCCAGGTGTTCTGATGTCGTGCCACAGTTACTGCTTGGTCAAGTAACAAGACAGATGAACCTCATACATTCTTCCTGGAGGTCTTTATCCACCTGTCTCTACTTAAAACTACCTCTCTGGTGGACTGAATAGTGTCCCAAATGAGAGAAAGATGAGAAGGCAACTTGACAAAGAAAAGTATCAAAAGTAGGTTGTAAGTTCTATTAAACTTCTCTAAGTGAGCACATATGATCACGAATGATCCATGGATTCCCCCAGAAATCACTATTAGGGAAAGCTGCCAGCACAGAAAGTGGAGGATTGAGGAATGTGACATGGGAAACCAAGAGTGAGATAAAGACTTGATGTTTGCTACAACTACATACTGGACGTTACTGGATGTTTGCTTTCCTGGCCAGTTTTGTATAGACACCTAAAAATAAGTCCTAACACACTCATTTGCTTCTAAGTGGACTATAATCAGCAAATAGTTAACTACAAATTTAGCTAAAGAGAAAAAAAAGTGGTCTCAAGTCACACTTTTAGAAAGGTTTAGTCCCACAGGAATGAGAAGGCTTCAGAGACAATCCCAGTCATTTTTGTGGACTGCTCTGCAAAGATGCACACCGCATCTAGACCCTGGCCACAGAAAATCCAACAGGGGAAAGCTAGTTTAAGCAGCTCCTGTTCTCCCCCAGCATGCACAAATAAGACGGGGCCATGAACACCCTAGGGCAGCTCTCAGATTAATAGGCTCTACCAACAAGCAAGAGGCCGAGGTAAGGGGTCATTAGTCAGGACATGCAGAATCAGCTTTTCTATGGACCTGCCCAGATGGTCAAGTTTCCATGCAGGATCCAGCCCACGGCTAAAGCCGCCACACTAAGGAAGAAGAAACTGAGCTATCCCAAATTTTCCACAGGGTCACTTGGCATATGGGAAGATTACAGGGGATATGAATTCATCACTGATTATCATTCATAAATCATTGCTACACACTTGCCTCTTCAAGTGAAAAAATGAACATGCTGCAACAGGAAAATAAATGTGTAGAACAGCAAGGTAAAACAAGACAAAAATAAACAAGAAAAATATGAAACCTGTTTTGTTCAAAAAATGTAATGGATATTATGTATAGTCATTAACATATATAATACTAATACAGATGACAATCTATGGATACTGCACTGCAAATAATGCTTTCATTTTACAACAGCAGTGAAGAGTGTTGTGGCTTTTTTCAACATTTGGTATTTACAAAAACATATCTATTCTATAAACCCTATTGTGTAGTGTTGCACACTAGAATAACATGTTAAATATACTGTTCTTCTTTTGCAGCTCAGTCTTAAGGACCACACATTATACAGAATTGTGTTGCAAAGGTATGATGACAAATGAATACTCACATGCTTGAGCCCACATCATTATTACAGGATATGTAGAGTGCCTTACCAAGTTCCCTAAAGGATAGGATGCTTGCATAGTTTTCTTAAATTATATAGGTAAACACAACATTTTCCTCTTTTATGTTAATATTATGGGATATAAACTGAATATTCGAATCCAGTTAGTTGAAATTTTTAGAGAAATTATTAAAAATTAATAAAACATACATTTGACTATTTCATTTCTGGTAGATAATGTTGAACTTCTATTGCATAATGAAAACATACTTTTGCCTGACTAAAGCCATTCTTCAGCCCACCAGAAGTTGTGGGTTTTTTTAAAATAGGCTTTATATTTAAAAGCTCATCGCTTTTTACTGTTCACCTATCTTGGTATCTACCCATATATCTTTTGCAAATAGTTCTGAATAACAGAAGGTGCATTAACTATGCAGCTACAGCAGTGATAGCCAGAACCACGTGTCAAATTATTTTTCTACTACACACAGAGTTAATTTTTGTTTCTTACCTAGAAATCTTGAAGATTCAGTGAGAAGTCTTCTTCACATAAGAACCAAATTTATTATGAAAAGGATTTACACTTACCATAAAATCCATCTACAATTGTCTTCAATATTTTTAATATTCATTAACCAGTAATGGAAAGTAGTAGTAAGGTTTTGTTTTGGAAACATGTTTTTGATAGTTGACTAAAATCTGAGAGATTTTAAACTTTCAGTAGCTACTTTTCATACTTTGATGCAATGAATAAGTAAGATTAAATAGTAATGAATAGAAGATAAGAAATTTCAGACGTGATCGTTTTGCTTGTGCAGTGACAGTTATCAGGGAAGTAAAAGAACAGAAGACCAGACGGGTATTGGAAGACTACGCAATACACAGTGACACAGCATTCAACATTTAGGATTACAGACAACCCTAAATGTCTAAGAACAACAAAGTTGAGAATAAAGAAACATCCAGAAAAGTGTAGTTGTATTTATGCAACAAACCAAATATTGGCCAAAAATACAGGGAGGTTACCATGAGAGACAGAATTGCCAGAAGCAGAAATTTGACAAACTAGATTAAGCTGCTGGTCCATCAAGCCTGTGCTCAGCCTTTGGCTGTGACCACTGCACAATAGCTCAGAGGCAAACCTCCAGCAGTGCACCTATAGTAAGCAATGCCATATATTGAGGAAAAAAATTCCTCTTGATCGCTGTGGCAATCATTTTACTTCCTGAAGCATGAGATTACATTACTGCATTTTAGCATACCTACCTACAGTTACTATTCTTTTTCATATAATTATTAGCTGAAAAATATCCAACTGCAGCTGCTGTCTCTGTGATCTTCCATGTCTTAACAAGAAGTCTGGAAGAGCAGCTTTTTAACCTTGATGCACTTACATACATTACTGTAATCTTAGGGAAAG
>NW_010183081.1:5692-30409 GCF_000695765.1 Mesitornis unicolor
TATATCCAGAGACTTTTTTTTGCACATCCATATGAGAGAGAAACATGGCAAAGGAAAACAAATACTTTAAGCAAATATGAAAGTGTTTCTTATTGATAAAAATTTTCAACTAAGTGCTGTCAAAGGATACTGTAGACACTAATGAACTAAAGAAACTACCTGAGTCATGCACACTACAAGAGCTGGGAGTAAAAGGGAGATTTTGATATCCCAGAGATGAGGTGGGAAAAGTACTTACCGGGACCCAGGGTGCCCTGGCAATATTCAGAGCGTTTCAAGGAAAACTTTCATATACAATCTATTAGAAAGAAATTTTAAGTGCACTCGCCTACATTTAATTTTAATCAACAGACTAGAAGTGGCTGACATATTTGTTTTACATGGCAAGAAACATCACTGCAAGTTTTGAATCAAATTCTGATTTTACCCCTAGTATAGCATTTAAATGACAGGGGGTTAAACAGCTGCTACAAATGCTACACTAAAAAACTGTATCTTTATAGTACTAATTATCTTTCTGTACATTCAAAGTAACATATTTCTTTAACTAGTATCGTTTATGAACTGTAGTTCAACTAGTAGCCATTTCTGGATGTGAAAGACTCAGGGAGGTAGTAAGAAATGAAAGCATCAAACTCAAACAATGGTGATATCATCATAAACATTTCTACAATGGTATCATCATAGAGTTTCCTACAGCTCTGTTCTGCTCAACTGTGCTATTTCTCCACTTTCTTAAATCCCTGCTTATCACAGGCTCCTCATGTCAGCCTCACTCCATTCACCTCTTTCCTTCTCACTTCTCTCCTGCCCTATCAAACTCTCATGTTTCTGTGCATGCAGGCTTTTTCTCTTATCTTGTGTGTGAGAACACTGGCTTCAGCACATTCAGTCAAAAATGTATTGAAAACCTAACCCACTTGAAAAAAGTCATGGACTTAGTATATATTTTATAACCCTTTTCTACTATACTCTGTAGCAGGGACACTGGGCACTATTTTTTACAATACAGTAGGGCTACATTATCAGTTGTTCCTTATGTGCCACCATAGAATAAATAAATAAATTAGCTATTTTCTGTATTTATTTTTGGCAGGCAACTTGAGAGACAAATTATCTACCTCCAGATACAGATATAAATAAGCATAAACCATGCAGATGTTTTCCTCCTCCCTGCCTGTGTAATTCAACTAATTCTGGAACATTCTGAACTGTTTTACCTTTTAAGCAACACAGGCCAACTTATGGAGGAACACAGCGCTGAGACATGGTATTTACTCCCCTCTCAAACAAACTTTTGTTATATGAAGCAAATATAGGTCACCTTCCAACCGATACCAAATTTAATAAAAGATAACAGGCTATGCAAAGAACTTACTCATGCATAAGAAAGCACTTTAGTTGTAAGCCCTTATAATTAGCTGATGGAGCTTGCATAATGTCTATGCGCTTACACTCTTAAAAATACCACTGTTAACATAACTAATTTTCAGAAGTCTTTATCAGAAGCTGTGGTTTCTAAATAGTTAAATGAACCTAGCATTCAATGTACTTCTGACTAATAAAACAAAATCCCACCTCTTTAAAATCATAGAGAAAGCTCATATTTGTCCATGTCTCTCTAAACAGATACATTCCTGTTTCTACAGTATGTTGTAAGATGGAGAACAACCTCTGCCAAAACCTAGGCCAATCACTGTTATACTGTGACAACACAAAATCAACCAAATATGGCTCCTTCATGTCACATTAACCTCTTTTTGGTTATTCTTGTAAAAAAAAATAAGAATTTTAAAGCATTGCATCTCCTCTTTGGTTTTGCCTAGTTTATACTTCCTGTTGTTCTGTTTATTGTAAAGTTTTATGCACCTTTGAACCTTCAAAGTACTGAACATACTAAGTGTTGTTATACCAAAGCACAAAGAGAGGCTCTATGAAAAGCTGCAAGAAACTTACTTTTTGTTTGGCTTTGATTTAGATACTAGAAACACAGATTACTTCATTTCTTACTCTTTTGCAGGCTGTACTATCTGTACTCCTATGTTCTTCCTTGAGGCTGAATTTTGCTCTCCTCAAACAGGTCAATTATGTGGGCTTAAAGAAGTGGTGGAAATACCAGCACTAGGAAGCTGCTGAAATGTCATGAGAAACCCTCAAAGGCTTTTCTTTCAGGTGAGAGTTGCCAGAGTGATATAACAAATATACTTCCCAGTAACAGATATTGACATTTTCTTTCATTCATGAAGTCTGTGACACAGACTGACATCTTACTGCTGGAGAAACACTTCAAAGAGCCTCGACACTGCATAATGTGGCAGATCAAATATTAACTCCCATCTTACAATATGATTTTAAAAAAAAATGTGTAGTGTGTCATCTCTAATTTTGTACTAGTTTATAAAAAGGTGATAAGACCTCCCGGAAATGCAGCCACATCTCTCCATTACTCTCAACACCCTCCCAGAAATGTTCCCACTGCCCCATACCCAGAAGAGGAGCTCTGGAGCCTCAGCACACAACTCCAGCCAGATATCATGCTGCGAGAGGTGACTAGGCAGTTCAGACCTGGACCTGCAAGCTCAGACATCTTTCAAAGCATCCCTGTAGTTCATTAGTAGTAGCCTTACTAAGAAACCATGCCGTGTACTGCTATGACTTCACTATCCGCTGCTGACAATATCACAGGCATACACTTTCTTTTCTGGTTTCACCTACATCCGAGGTCCCAGTGAAAACTGGCAGAAGAAGTGGTTAAAAAGGAAATATGAAGAAGAAACCATAAGGAGGTAAAGATATTCTAAAGTTAGGAAATTTTTGCTTTCTACATTTTAGTTTTTCACATTTCTCTTACTCTGGTAGCCACCAAATGTTCGTAACACCCTGCTAAACTGCTTCTAGTTTGGGAAAAAAAACTCCAAAACTGTAGTCCTTCCGAACCTTCCCAGATACTTCAAGTAATTCTTGAGACAAATTTATTGATACAATCTAATACGACTCTCATATCCTTATCTTAGGAAAATAGGAGACATAAAACTGAAAAACATAAGTTTTACTTCTGAGTTCTACTGTTATGATAGCAGAAAATCCTAGAAGCAAAACAAGAAGCTGCAGCCCCCTTGAAATTCGAACTAATGAACCTTTTGCAAAGTGAGTCGACCAAAATTAGCATCAAGAGCTTCTGCCATGTACTGCACTGCCATCTTCCTGCTGGAGGCAATACCTGTTCCCCATGAAGAATCCCTGTGGGCGTGCTCATCCTTTCAGTGCATGGAGCCAGTTTCACTCCTTTTGATTTTGACAAAATCAACCCTGGAAATAAAACCTTATCTTGCCAACCCTTTCCAAAGGTGAGATAGGAGTAAGGTGTATTTTTAGACATTAACATAACCATTATATCAAACTCTTGCTAGTAACTGAGATGGCTCTTTGTGGAAAAATCCAGCTTCTTATAACTTTCACAGTGATGAAGTCAAACATATATACTGATTTATTCACAGTTCATTAATGCATCTAAAATAAATTTCAACTCAATTTTATAATTCTCATTGCTCACTAACATACACCTAGAATTGGGAGGCTATCACTGAATAAATAAATCTAATGATGAGTGGAAATATATATGGATATACATATATAAATATAGGCATGCATACACAAAGAGAAATGAAGTTGGATGCAATAACCCAAAACTTATAAAAAGGAGAGATTAATGGATAGTCTTTAAGTGGGTTAACACTTAAAAGTGCAAGGAAAAAACTGAACTTGAAAAGGCTCTTGTTCTCTTATTTTATATGATAGAAAATAATGAATCATGGTATTACAATAATTAGTTTAAACATGCTGAAAAATAAGGTTGTAATTTTGGAAAAGTATTTTCTCTCAGGAATTCTGCAAAGCTGTATTAAACTCCAAAGGTTTTGCTTCTCCTTTATTTGACAATGCTTTGATGGTGTGTGTTAGGGACCCTGACTCGATCAGTCCTCAAAGGACAAAATACAAATCTCAACTGCTGCAGCAGGCAAAACAGGTATGAAAAGCTCTTGAGACTGACATTCCTACAATATTTGCTGTCCTTCTATTTCTGTTCTAAGAAAGAGTATTGCCATAAGACTCTTCTATGATATTTCTGCACATTTTCTCTAGGTCTAGTTCTGTGGATTAGTTGAAAATATCTTAAATATGGCAGAATAAAATAAGGAAAAAAAAGAGACTCCCAAACTGACACAAATAATCATTAAAAAAAGAGATTTAAAAAAAGATCAAGAAAACAATGCAAAACTGCATTTGATAATCTATATGTAAAACTGGTCTGTCAATGCACCTTCATTTTACCAGATACTTCATATCAGAGAAAGCATACACATAATACCTGTCAACACTGTTGCTTAATTAGTCAACATCATAGGAAGCTTATGATAAAAATAATTGAATTGGGGCCTTCAGTCTCTGAAGAGAGGCATCAACACATAGGATAGTCTCACAAGCTAGGGGTTTCATATATTGTGAATGGAAAAAGGGACACTGAGGCATTCTGCAGAGAAGGACTAACCAGGACTTCGGTCTCAACTTGGTTTATAAATGTTACTTAGTCTACACTGCATGCTTCCATTTTTTTTAAATGTTTACATGAAACTGGTAATATATCTGAATATATGTAAATTTCAACTAGCATTTCCATTATATGGCACTTTTTAAAACTATGACAGTTGGCATGTGAAACTTTGAAAACTTTTTTCTCCCATCCTCCCCCTGAATAGCCAAGGGAAAAACACATATGACATGTAATACACAACTTCTGCATTCAGATGTAACAGATACACAACCATGACAGAGAGTAAAAAAATCCACCAACAAGACAGTAATAAAAAGTGACTGGTTAAAAATATTTTTCTACAAGCAACAGTATTTAAAATAATCTGCACGTAGTATTTCTTTATCTTGATTCTCAGGGAGAAGACAGACTTCTCTCTGATGCTTTGTCTTATTTTCAAATATATTAGTCTCTAAGCTGAAAGCAGGCAATTGCCAAGACAAAAATGCATTGTCAATGTTTTCAATACATTAATATGAAACAATCAAACCTGTATTATAGCACTGAGATTCTGAAATAAGTACCTTTAAATTTGTATTAGATTGCCAAATCTTAGTACTTTTCAATTTGACAAAAGTGTAAGTTGAAAATAATTTTGTAGCTATACTAAAACTAAGGGCTTCCACTGAGTTTTCTAGTGTGTCACATCTCTTTGTACCTTAATGGGCCACTCATCTTTCATTCTCCACATGAGGAAGAGTAAGCAGTACATTCCAAAAACACTCATTTCCTTACCTCACACAAGGTAGAGTGGCAGATTGAGACACTCTCCCTAGAAATATTTAAGAATTTCCCAATTTCCCAAGAAATACATTCAAAACATAACAGCATTCACAGAATGAAATCCAGAAGTACTTAACAAGTTGCCAATAACTACTGGAATATATGAAGTCATCAAGACCAAAAATCTTGCCATTAGTGGCAATGAAGAATATGCAATCCTGCAAAACATTAAAGACGAGGATTACATTTTCCTTATATATAATCTTTTATTTATACCCATGAGGTTGATCATAGTCTAAGTAATCTGTGTTGCTCAAAAAGAAGACATAGGAAAAGAGCAATTCAGATCCCCACTGGCATGTCAGAAATATCTTGTAAGTCTTGAGGATGTTTTAAGGGTCGGGTTCACATCTATTAAAAGTTTGGATCCAGCCATTTCTTCTTGTCTTGCCTTGTGCTTTCCACTCTTTTCCTTTCCCCAGATGACACCATTTGTTTAACTTGAACAATTTCCAAAATAATACATAAACAGAGTGGCTGCCAGAATTCGTTCATGTAGGATCCCTCCCTGTGCAGAATTACCCATCAGAAAACAGGTACATTTTCTGAGATTTATATTTCTTTCTGAAGGGCTGAGAACTCACTTCAGAAACAGTGCTGGGTAAGAATGTACTGTTCACTGCACCAACATATCAAAAAACTACCATTCATACCATCACACTGAAATGAACTCCCCACATGCAGTGATGGAACTAAGAAGTCACCAATGCATTTTCTCCAATAGCTCTAGGTTTTTTTCTTCTAGGTTTCTTCCTTCTGACAGCAAATATTGTACGTGTTCCTGTGATATAATTTTTTTTATTTTGAACAGAAGAAAATGAATGTTTTAGATCATACTGCTGGAGTTTCCAGCAGTCATTTTATGAGGCAGAATTTTCTTCATCTTGACATTGACATTCAAGATTAGTTCCACTTTTTCTTCCTAATTAGCTTTTTCAAGACAATTGTATATTCGAAACAAACAGAATACTTTCCCTTCGGGCATCAGAAAATTAATCTGTCCAATTTTCTTTCAATGGACATTGAAAACATGGCAGTGTATTGTAACTCAGCAGGGAATTAAGAACCATGTGACATAAAAATGGAAAAAGCACTGTGTAAACAAATTCAACATAGACAGCAATAAAAATACAGTAATTAAAAATCCTTTAAGCCACCTTGTTAATACCTGACAGAACTGCCTGTTCATATTAAAGTCTGTTTGCCTTTCAAAGGAGGTTAAGACACTAAATTTACACAAAACTGAGAATTTTTATATTCACAAGAACACACTGAGTGATTAGCATTAAATCATTTGGAAAATCTTAAACAATCTGAGGACTTTACAATCACTTTAACCAGCAGTCTTCTTTGTGACTCAAAAGATTTTTCTTAAACTTTGATCATTCTACAAAGATACAGTCCCTCACAGAACTCTTTATTTTCCTGATATCTGAAATAAAAAAATCAAAAATGCTAAGCATACAGTTACAAGATTATAGTGACAAGCAATAAAGCTGTTAATGATGTTTTAGACAGAAGTAACATTTGTGAATCTTATCAATAAAAGTAACTGTTGGAGCAGCTTTTGTATTCTGATCAAATAGTCATTGAGAAAACAATTGCAGGTCTTTATTTAAAAATGTTGGAGAACGTAATTGAAAATAATGATCTTTGTGGTGTATTGCATACTACCAGTAAAGCCTGCTAGAAAAAAGCTCTACAGAATGTGTTTTTAGGACTGCTAACACACAGACTTTCTTACATAGGTCACAGTAATTTCTACTGTATCCCATTTATAGATATGCTACATACATACATGGGTACACAGGTGTGTGTGCTATACGTGTGTATATATATATAGACATTATAGAACTTCTTAAAAGTTAATATACATCTCATTCCTATGTAGATTTCAGCTTCAGCTGTGCCTCTTAAGCAGAGTTTAGAAAGGTACTTACTGATGTGTAGAGGAAACCTTCTCCATTTAGGGCTATATACAACCCAGTCTTTACACCCTGGATAGCAACAACTCGAAGTCCCACTGGTATAAGGTTGAATAACGCTGTGAAGGAAAAACATGACCAGATATAAATATACTATGCTTATTACAATATTCTAATAAATATCATTAGTAAAAAGAAAGAAAGCTACTCCCTGTGTATTTTTTTCTGATTTTAAAATTAACCTAGTTCAGAAAATCTTGCCTTTAGCAAAGTTAATACATAAAATTAAAGCCTAAGTATGTGTCTAGCAGTAAGTCCTGCAATAGTTCAGTATTTGGCACAAGTGCTAATTAGCAAATACAAAGCACAGCAGACTAGACTGTAATCATTTATGCAGCACTGTAGACATGAGTAACTCAGGCAATCTGAAGAGAGTCAAAGAACCCAACAGTTCCTTCATCAATGTAGACTGATGATAACGGTAATATCTGTGAGATAACCTGCCAGATTCTGGCAAATAGCTTTTTATTTTCTCAGGCATTTATATGGTTTTGAATTAAGATGTGTTCTCATTAAAGATTGCTTTCAAGGGGTCTATGGTTTGGTTTTTTTTAAATTAGCTTTTGTGAATGATATATTTGGTACAAGCAGTAGCACACAGGCCTCAGGTAATCGCAGAGGCTTATCCTAGGTCAGAAAAGCACTGAAATATGTGCCTGCCTCCAAATTGAGCTGAATATAGAACCTGTTCAAAGACTGAAATTCTGTGGGGGAAAAAAAAAAGTAAAAACACAGCTATCAGCAGACACCCTAACCATGGTATATACCTCCGTAATAACTAAACCAGCCACAACTTAGATTAGTATCTGGAAAAGACCAGTGTGAAGACCAGAAGTTTACAAGTGTCACCACAGAACAACAAAAGAAAAAGTGAAGTAGGTAGGAGACACAGACCAATTCTTCTTCTAAAAATTATGCCAGCACACGCCTAGGCAAAGTTTACTGACTCATGGTGGGAAATGAGGTGCAAAGCACACATCAAACAGCCTCAGAAGAAAAGATCTGGATGAGCCAGAATTCAAGCTAAGTGTTTTTCCATTGTGACTGAGTTAAGGATTCACAGGTCCTTGGATGAAAACCAAAAGCGCAACCTGTGTATTCAACATATGCAGTGAGGACCATGGTTCCACTGAGTAAGGTCTCAGGAACACAGTAACACCTACAGTAAGTTCCTCAAAATTTAGGGAGAACATCCATAAGTGTGACTAGAAAGTCTACCCTATGAGGCTATCTGTAATTGTAGTGGATAATGACATTTTCTCAAGGTGTGAAAACTCCTGGTTCATCAAAGGACACAAAGCCACAGATCATTTATGATGAAGATGATCAAATCTTTTCAACAAAACATTGGTTGACTACTAGAATTTAAAGATAGAAATGGATAGAAAAAAAACCCTTTCCTTCAGCATTGTCATGCAGAAAAAGAATTTGTAACATAAGATCTTTTTAGGAATGGATAAAGCTGGGAACGGTTGTAGAAAAGCAATTCCTACAGCTGCAGAAAGAAAAATATATTGGAAAGAGCTCTGGAAGAACAGAAAACAAAGATGAAAGAAGAACAGAAAACCAGAAGAATATAGGGGATGATAGGGGATATAGGGGATGATCAGAGAAGAATAACACAAATATATAGCATTTTCATTTCTGTAGTTTCCAGAGGTCTCTATCATGCTATGATTTTACTGGGCTGTTCACTAGAGAAATACAGAAAAGGTACAGAAAAGGTTCCCTCTCTAATTTATAAAACATAAATGCCACCCAGTGAAATATGGCACTCACTGACAAGATATCCTAAGAGTATACAAGCTAAACACTGAATGACTTGAAAGTTTTCAAATGTTCCTTATAATTTAGAAGCTAAAAAAAATAATCAGCCATTACCCACATATTAAACAACATCAAAACCAGCAAAACAACTGTTGTGGGTGGTGGAGGAGGAGTCTATCACAGCAAAACTACGTTTCAGATGGCAGTTAAGTTTATTTTTTCTAGAAGAAAAGAAATTCCAGGAGAAAAACTGGAAATTAACACAATGCTAGAGAGAGGGCAGAAACAATTGAGGAGACACCAGGAAGGAAAAAGAAACAATACTTGCATAAAGAAAAGAGGTGAACACAAAACACAAGTCTACCATGGAAAACTGCTCAGAAAAAATAACTACAAATCATAGTGGTCCAGTCAAAACTTCTGGAATGTAGCTATAACTTACTGTCTAACCAAGAAAAATAATGCAGCAAAGTTAGGAAAAAAAACCAAACCACCACCACTGAAAGAGAATTGCAGGATTATAACATGGCAGTGCTTGGTGCAACCTATAAAATTACTAGAGCAGCTCATAGTTGCTGGTGAATTTAGAAAGCACCAAGGAGTGCATATAATGTATCTTTTACTGACACCAAGTTTTAATCGGAGATTGCCAGAGCTCCTGTAATTAGTTTAAGACCATAAAATTTTAGAGTGTGATCTGAAATGCACATAATTCTGCACATACAGAATATGTACACAAAATCTTTCAGATTTGGGTGAGACTAGGGAGGCCAGTCTACATTCAGTTCTTGATTGATAAACGCTCTGCAATACGCTTCATACCGAGGTCAGCGAAACATGCACCAGTAAGGCACAGCATGTGGTTTTTATGTGCTCTGAAGCTGGCCAAAGGAAATTCAATTCCCTTCAGAATCTGGCTGTGCTGGCTGTACTCTTTACTGAGCAGGACTTCTGTACCCAATTACACATTTCAAGCCTTCCTAGGATTCACCTGTGCTATCCCTCACACTAATATGAACCTGTCTTGAGAAAAGCAGAAAGCCTTCCAGGGATGGCTGGCATTGCAGATCTGCACAGCCCTTACTTTTGGGGGTGTGTGAAAAAGAACCATGCCCCCAGCTAGATCTTGATAGAGATCTTGGAGACAATGATCCAAACCCAAAACTAAGTGGGCAGTGAGATCCTTGAACATCTTTATGTACCTAAACCCAGCCCTATGAGTCCACATATGAGTTGAGAGAAGGAGCACTCTGTACAGCTCAGGAAATATAATTCTGCCTGGTGCTCAGTGCTCTCATGCTGCACGCCTAAATATAAAGCTTGGTAAATGCAACTGTAAATAAGATGTGGGAACATCAGGGATATCAAGTGAACCAATCAGCAAAAATGGTGCAAGTAAAACCCTTTCTCCTTGTCAGCACTGAGCCTGTGCATGCTCCCTGAGCTCTGCTTTATAATCTGTCTAAACCATGACTGTAAAGCAAATGGTTTCTCTTCCTTTTCCTAAGCCTACAAGCGGACTCCTACCACACAAAAGATCAAAAGATGGGGGAGGGCGACAGTTAACAGGAACAAATGACATGAAAAAAGTTATTGTTTTAGGTGTCATGGAAGGGATACACAGGAACAAATTTGAGCTGGATTCTAATCCTCCAAGAGTTTTAGCCAAATTTAAAGTTCACTTTTTGATAAGTAATAACTCTTTCCTTGAGCAAAACACAGAGCCATCACATTTATTTTTCCTTTTTTTTTTGTAATACTATCAGAGTCTATTAACTTGAAATCTGAAATGCCTGAAATCAGCTATTTCCATATCCTTGTGAAAGTCTTTTTAGGTATGGCTGACTTGTAGCTACAAGAAAATTGCCATTACAGATCACTGTTTTTCTCAAGAAGCTTGCTAAAGACCAATTGCTTAAGGCTTATAAACTTGCTGTCTGTTCTGCCTGTGCACTGCCCTGGTGTCAATTAACAAAACTTCCCACAGCACCAAATCTGCAAACGGATCAAAGCAACTGTTTTTTAATTTATTTTCACCTCCAAGCCTATAGGCAAAAATGATGTCTCCATCAGAACAACTTTTAGACTGGCAGTGAGTGCAGGGAGGTTGGTATTCAGAGGTCCATTCATTCATTTCTTATGGAGCAAACCCATTCTACCTGCCTGATGTTACACAAGATGTGACTAAAACATAGTTCTTATTACTCCTGAACATGGTCTCCATTGATCTGTCACACTGACTATGACTACACTGATGGGAGAAATAGGCTTACGAAACTCCCAAAGGTGATGCAAACAGATGACTAAATGACTGTGTAATTCTTTGAAGACAAACTGCAGTAAAAAAACAGTGCAAAAATCAGACTACAAATATTTCAGCTCAGCTATCCAAATTTAACATTCAGTAATCCAAATTAAACAGCATTGCAGGTGTTGTTTTTCAATCTTCACGTGCTTTATTTCTAATTATTTCCTTTACCGCACAAGGGTTCTGTGGAGATTATTTTATTAATATCTTAAAACAAAAATATGATAGTGGTAGGTAGGTTAGAAAGACACTAAAAAGTTAATAATTCTGTATTCAATTTGGAAGATATCAATAGAGCATTAGGAGCATGCATTAAAAGATGAAAATAAAGGACTGTTAAATGGTTGCAAGATTTCTTTAATAGCAACTCTACAAGGTACCAAGTGCCATGGAGGAAGTAAAGCACATCACTGCATAATTAATCAAGGGGTGTTCATAGCACAGCCAAAACTCAGTAATTTATCATTTTGTGAAATAAGGCTACAAATGAGTAATGGTCTTTAAATCTGTTTTAAACAAGACTTTAATTTCATAATGGGCACTAAAAGGCAACATCTGAGTGTTAAAATAAAGTTTACCACCCATCAAGGAAAGTATAATAATTTATGTTGAATTTTTTCAGTGATTGTTGGCTGAGATACACTCTTCAGGTGAATCAAAATAAGCCATAGGGCTGAGATTCAGGGTTTCAGTCTCAGAAATTAAAGAATCAGAATTGTCTGTTTCCAAATATAATTAGTCTTTTTACTAAATCTACACTTCATTCATGAGAAAAAACTTTGAAAAAAGACTGAAGCCTGAAAATGAGCCCCTTGGGATGAGGAGGACAGGAAGGGAATGTAATGCTTGCTACCACAAGCACAACGTGGAAATCTCTTCTGGTTCTTTATAGTTTCTTTGTAGTAGCCTGTTTTTCCTAGTTAATAATGATGGAGAACTCTGAAGAAAGTTCCATTTGCACTAAGTTATGCTGAGAAATGCTGTAAAATCAAGGAAAATTAGAGCTAGAGAGGGATAGCCACACCAAGTAGCACCTCAGTAACCAAGTCTACAGCTTGAACCACAATCACTCCTGTTTTCACTACAAGTAAGCTAAAAAAACAACCAGAATCTGTAAGGCATTAGAGGAAGGAAAAATCTAAAACAAGAAAGCCAACATAAGAAGGCCTCTTTCCATGTATCACTGAGAGTTTGGCAAAAAAATAGATGGTTTACACTAATAGCCTTGGTCTGGCAATGTGATTTAAGGAAATTCAGGACCTGTAACCAATAGGTGCATTAATTCATATTCAGTCACAAAAAGTCACTAACTTGGAAAAGATATAAAAAGAAATTACAATGGTGAACTGAAGCCCATCAGTCTATTTAGGTTGGGTTCTAATAGCATGGCCACCAACATGAGCAGACGAAAATACATTAAGGGATGTAATTACAAGCAGTCACATCTTTCTTCCTTTTTCATGCAAGAGTTTGTGCACAGCAACACATTAATAATCTTTCCATCTATCTCTGCAGACTCTAGCCTTTACTCAAACTTAAGGCAAGCCGGGACAGTGGCTCGCACTATAGCAGCTGCTTGAAACCACTGGTAAAACTCGATTTGACTTCAGACAGAAGCAAAAAGTCACACTAAAGAGACTACCAAGAAGCTTTAAAGACAAACAGAAAATGGATGTGAACAGAACCACTCAATTTGAACAGACTACTTCTTAATCTTACGTTGAGCTATCTCTCTATAACACTGTGACACGATAGCGTGTAACTTCTGCTTACTGACATACATATAAAATGAGTACAAAATTATATATGTACTTGAAGGAATTTTAACTTCAAGCACTCCTCTAACTGCTTGACACTGAATAAATTGCAACAGCACAAAAAGTAGCAGAATGACAAAGCTTCAAACAGTTTTCTTTCTAAAACCAAAAAAACTCGACCACTTTTCTTCTCTGTCCCTCACTACCCACTCACTCTGGCTTTTCTAACACCCAGCTGTTTAGATGGTCAGTGCATGAGGAGGACTCTTTCATGGGCTTCAGGGACAGCAAATAGTGCAGAAAATGTATGCAAGGCCAGTAGAGATGCACACTCTTTGGCAGTCTGTGTTTCCTCCATTACTATGAAACACAATTTAAATGGAAGTCTTCCTCACTATCAAGGTAAGCATTCTATCTGTCCTACTGACAGCTAATATATGTCCACCTCTTCGTTAATAGGCACATTAATAGGCAGCCAGCAAGCTCTATGGTTAGGAGCAGAATTTTCCCTCTCTGGCAGCTGCGAAAACTTATTTACTGGTAAGCCTCAGACAGGAATTATCATGATAAGGAGCTCACAAAATAAAAGATCAAAATACTAGGAACTCTATCCATGTGAAAATTATTGTTTTGAAGAGAAAATGAAAAACAAAATACGCTGCAATAAAGAAGAGTAATAGGAAACAAAAAGTTCAACAGGAAATGGAAGGAAACAGAGTGGAAAGGGAAAGGAACTGAGGAGAGACTGACAGCACAAAAGAAACAGGTATTCATTTATTCATGAATATACCAAATGTATCAATCTTTTCAGCTCTCAGTATCGTGTTGATACACATATACTAGCAAAATTTAAGGTGGAGATTGTATGTATTTCCTGGCAAACACATTAATTTTAGATCCTTACGGTCTAAACTGTCTTTAGTAAACAATACTGTAAAATTGGACTAGTGAAGAAACAAATAGTGAGTCACACCAGTTGAAAACAGAAGAAAAACCCTTTAAGGCAAAACCCCCTCATTTTAGTCTAAAAATTGTGTTGAAGTAAACCATAATATTATCTCACAGTATTTATCCAAAATAAGCATACCCTTTTCTGTTATTTAGTTGATTTTGGTCAAGTTCTATATTTCAGAATACTTATAATATAGAATAGTCATTCTGCATTCTGGAACAACAAGAATAAGAGAAGTGAGCAGATAGATAGAAACCCAGAAAGGCAGGGAATAGGGGAGATAACTGGAAAATGACATAGTAAGCAAAAAATGTGTAAACATGACAACAGCAGAAAGATGAAAGTAAGGTACCATGGTCTAATTTTGCAAAGATTCAAAATCCATCGAGTTCTAAGATTAAAAAAAAATAACCCAAGAATAACATTAATACATTCCATAATTGTTGCAGTCATATACACCTCCTCACTGAAATTGAAAATGAGAGAGAGATGGGCAGTGAGAGGAGAATGAGAGAGAGATACATGCTTGTACTCTGAGGCACATTTCTCAGACTTCATATAGGCAAAGCTTCTAAAAAAGTAATAACGATCTTGTCTGTACAGAGACTTAGTATCTAGTCCAGTGCAGAAGTAGGCATAAGAGATGGACACACTGAGGGAAGAAAAGAAAAAAGGAACAGGGAGGAAAAAACAAATAAACAAAAAACACTTGGAAAACAAGCAGAGAAATATACATCAAAACAGATTAACCAATTATTATTCTCAATTCTAAAAAAAAAGAACAATAAAAGATGATTATGCTATCTGTTGATGAAATGTGTTAAAAATGACAGCCGTGCATTAACAGATAAAACAAGGATCTAAAAAAAAATAAAGCATAAATCTCAAATCCCTTAATTTCTATAGCCTAATTCCAACATTTCTGAGGAAACTAAAGGCTTATTTATATATGCATAACAAGAAGATAAATCTTTTGTATTAAAAATGCTTAAAATAGAACTCAAGATCACACAGAAATTTGTTAAATATGCCATTATTGTTAAAATAAACAAAATACAAATGTTCTCTGCTAAACAGAAAATTAAAAATCAACTATTTCTACAGTAAGATGAGATTTGCTTAATTATCATTTGCAGCTGAAGTCATCAAACATATATATGCTTATTGAATGAAAACATGTGGCAGTATCATAGGAAAAGAGCACCAAATCAGTGACCCACATGGCCTTTCGAGACCACTTTTGTTAGGCGTATTCTTTAAAACTGCCACTGTCGCAGTCCCTACACTGGCAGAAATTCTCTTAAAATCATTCGAACTCTTGCTGGTATAGGGACTGTAGGATCTTTAGCCCCAATTCAGCAAAGTACTTCAGCATGTGTTTTAAGCAGGACTTTGATACTCAGATATACACTTATTTGCTTTGCTCAATCAGGGCCTATATGATCAGATTTCTCAATGAATTTTTATTTCCATCTCTTTTTTTTGGTTTTTTTTTTTAAGAAATTGATGTTAAATAGCTTTTATTAAAAATACTTTTAATGTAATTTTACCATTTTTGCAAAATGACCAGAGGACAACCATTGGCCTAAATATCTCACCAATGAGGTCCATTGGCACTCACGCCTTTCCCTTCAGAGGTAATACATCTAGGCCAATGTTCTGCCCAGGCTGTGCTGGTAATCATTAGGTTTCAAATGGACAGAAAACCCTCCTGCTTTTGACAAAACACATTCAGAAACCCTCCAAAGGCATTAACACTGTGTCTGCGCGTACACACTCGAGCGACGCAATCTGCGTGTGCGATTAAGACATTCCCCTGGGGCAGTCACTTACTAGAATTACTGCTGTCATCCTTGGTTCCATCGAGACTTCCATCGGGGTGCATTTGCAAGTAGTAGCCTTGCCTGCAATATAACCTGGTCACTATACCCTTGAGCTGGGGATCTGAAAGACAAACATATTTTGTCACTAGCCTCAAAACTTTCTCCAAGAGTTATCCCTACTTCTCTCACTGTAGGAGGAAGCTTGGTGAAGCAGCATTGCCGTCTTAAAAGTAAAGGTCTACAACAGGATGGGTCCTGATGGAGATGGAGAAAATACTCCACAGAGTACTATAAGGCCAGTTGCATGTCCTGTTCTCTCCCTCCAACATCCTTCATTATAATTAACACAAGTAAAACAGGAAAAAAAAAAGAACACCCCAAACACCCATAGTCAAAAGACTTAAACCAGATTAAGCCCTGCAAAAAGTTTTAGACTTCAGCAATGAGTATAGAGCCTTACAGAAGCTAACAAAACATTTTAAAACCTCTGCTCATTTTGTACATGTTAGTAACTTAGTAACTGTACTTCACATAAGTTTGAAGGACACTTGGAGGAAAAGGTCTGTCTCTTTCACTCTTTACCAAAAGTGATAAACTTGTCTGGTATGATATTTTGTAACAGTCCCATCTCAAGAGTTCCCAAAATATTTTACCCATCCAGAAGTGGATACAATTCATCTGCCCTCTCCCACCTCCCAGGGAATAACACCCACAGTCAGGGCAAGACATAACCCTCCTTCAACAGAGGAAAAAAACTGAAGAAACAGTAAGCTAAAAGTATATGGCAAATTCAGGTAGTTGAACAGTTAAGCTACCTTGTCTAATACTCTGCATTAATAAAAATGACCAAGAATTGGGCAGGGGCTGCCAAGCCACAGCTTTATCATTCATCTCAAGGATGGTGCCTTAACAAATCACAAATTAAGCTGCTGCAGAATGAGTTCAGTGCTGAGGAAGAGGACATCACACCTTTAAAAAATTAACAGCACTACCTCTGTGTGATATTGGTATTAATATTGTTAAACATAAACTGTTAGGCCCAGCTCCAGGCAGCTAGTACATAAACATGTGGGAAAATTGGCATTAAATGCATCTATGTTGTATCAAGTTTAGCTCTGCAATAATGAACTAAAATCATAAAGACTTTGAGACAGATAGGTAATAAAATGAACAGGTGAACTTCTAAGGAAGATAGAAATTATTTCCATGCAACCCTGTGGCCAGAATGTAAAATTTGTGTATAATTGCTCTCACAATCCATCATGCTGGGTTACTTACAGTATCCTAAGGGGAGGTGAAAATAAACACTAATAAACAAAATTGCCTCTGAGTGGAATGCTCTGAAGTTTTCTATAGAGGCGCAGTTCCATTAAATGATTATGAAAATATTAAGATTTCCTTGAATATCCAAATTAAAAAGTCATATAAAACAATAAACCCATCTAAATTAAAAATATAAGATTAATATATAAATATCATAAAAACTATTACTATAAATATTAACACTGCAAGACTTCTAAGGCATGGAAATAAATAATACAAACAGTTGATGATCAACATGTTAGCATATTACAACTTTTTTTTTCTTTTAACTGCAAATTTTGTTTCCCACGAATTTTTATATTAGCAGAAGTTTATTTTTTTATATAAGAATGCTCAGAAACAAATATTTTAAAAAGTTGTAAACAGAATAGACTGTATTTTCATTGAATGTACTGTCTCAATCAACTTCATCAGGCAACTCAAAAGTACTTCCATAATTTAAAACTGAAAAGTGTGTTCCTCTTACACAGGCACTATTCCTATCAAAGCATGCTTTCAATACGCACTTCCAAATTTACAACTTTAAACACGTTTGCTATAAACATAGTAAAATAGTACCTTAAATACTAAAGAAAATAAAAATATTATTAAAACTAGAGCTTTAAAAAGTATTTACAAGAAAAATATCAGTATTTTGAAAAACAGCTTCTAGACCCAAAGATTCGTAAATAAATGATTATTTATCATTATTTCTTGCTCAAAGATGTATCTCACAGGAAGGCAAAGTACAGTCAAACGGCTGTTTACACCTACAGCTTCAAAATAAAAATGCAAAACTTAGAAGTGACTTTCAAAGTTGTTCTTTATACTCATTTATTTTTGTAAATTCACAAATAAAATTCACTTTCTAATGAGAAATTGCACAGTCATTTGTCTATGTTCTCACCAAAAGCATTATTTAAAGTTAACCCTGCTTTACCAGCTTTCCAAAGTCATACCTGAATGAAAATAATTTGGTGGGTAGCTATGCATTTCAGGCTATGCGTGATGAGACAAGGTATGAATGCCCCGTTCATATGTTCACTCAAGTCCAAATACAGCAAAATAATAAGTATCATAGCATAAGACCAGAAGATCCTAGTCATGTGTTTATCTCACTAGTATACAGTTTTAGTGGTTTCATTTTTCAGAGAACTGAATAAAACTGTCCCAAAACATGGCTTTTTCACTTGAGTGTTTCCTTGAAAACTAAAATTTACTACTAATAATGTGATAGTAATTAATATTTTCATTGTGCAAAGTAGATCTCTGTAGACTAATAAATGCCAAAAAGGTCTTTTATTTTTCCCATGAAATGTAGTCACTGTAACTTTCTTTTACATTTTTCCTGTGGATTAAAACTTTCTTTACTCACCCTCCTAAGAACATCTTTTCTACCTTAAGATCCTCTCTGTCTTTAGCAAGATTAAAAATTTATTGCTGATAAGTAAGTTAATAATGCATTTTTTACTAGTTCTTGATCGTAATATTTAGTTAATATATATCACAGCACTTTGGATCTACAAGTCTAAGTAAATAACTAAATGTTTTAGCTGAATAGTGCTCTTAGAACTGGGGGAACAGGACGAGACACAGTATTTCTTTCATCTTAGCCAAAAAGCAACCCAAATTTAGCGATGGAGTTGTATGAAATGACTCATTAATCTCAACAGAAGTCATAATAAGCAATAATCAAAACCTTCCTCAAGGTATATGTTTCCAAGATGAAGCAAACAATTCTGTCAGGCAAGGTATTTATCTCTTCTCCTTGCAGAAAGATAAATGACTCTTCCAGGTCCTTTTTGAGACACCTGGGCAGCAAGCAGAGAAGATAAATCCACTAGTCTCTGTATTCCTATAGCATTTTATCTGTCTATTGTCACTTAATATCATTACAGGAACAGCCTAAGCTTCACATGTGTTGCAAATAAGTTTCTCAAATCCTTCTTGACCTCATTTTTTTTTCTTTTTTACTGTCTGCTAGAAAGAAGGAGTGAGCAGCAGTGCCTAGAAACACCAGCAGAAGACTGATGCTGTCTTGTCCACAGGTGCACTGGGTACATTATGTTTTTTAACTCCCACTCCAGTGATAGAGGTAGGAGGACCAGCAACTACCCTTATCCTTTATAACCCACACACACCCTTTTCTTCCCACATGAAAGAGAAAAGGAATGGCAACAGAATACAGAAAAATAATAAAACACAAATGAACAGGATGAGAGTGGATGACCTCGCCAAAGAGTTTCCAGCTCTCATTATTTTATTATCGATTTTTTTGCTCCTAGTTCTCTTAAAGTCCTAGCCGCCACAGTCAGGTGATTATGTGAAAAACACTGTTTCTATTTAATTTTAAACACCTTAACTTCAGGGGAATAAAACCCAAACAACAAACCAAACAAAAAAACCACCAAACCAAGCCAAACCAAACCAAACTAACAAACTTCACCATGAATCAAAATCAAAGGACAGTTGAATATGTCTTAATGATTTTTATTGACTTTATTTTGCTCCTTGATTTCTGATGTTGAACAGTTGAGTGTGACAGGTTTGCAGTGCCCCATGAAGGAAAGAATTATTCTGACTTGTAGTTATACTGCATGACAGCAGCCACTTGCAGTCTGCTTTTACTGCTATGTTTCCCTTGTCAGTGGTGACAGTAGGATGCATGACTGCAGTCAGCATGCACACTCTGTCAGTAGCTTTTCTGATGTCCTCAACAAAGGCAGAGTTTAAGATGTCTTCTCTTCTCCCTCAAATACTGGCTACAAAAACAGCTTTGGCATTAACTCATGACAGACTGAGTGCAACTCTTGCTTGAGAAAAATTATGATACTTTATGTTTTGAATTAAGAATATTTTCTGTTCACAAACAGAATGGTTTTAGCATCTCCTTCCCCATCTCCACAGGCTGCCAGAACAGTTCTCTTTAGAAATTTTATAGGTTTAAAATAATCAAAGGGGCAAACTCATTAAATATGTGTTAAGGCTTTTACCTTTCTGTTCAGATATAGATGAATTTACAATGCTAAAAGAATAATGGTGAATATGCCCATCATATTTTAACACCATGAAAAATAATTCCATTCGCATCCACTGGCATTTTAATTCTTAGCTTTTACCACAGGAGGGGTTTTTTTTTGCCTGTAATTGTTTACTTGCTCCCTTTTTTGCTAAATAAAAGCCTGTTAGAGATGGCAAGCAAATGCTTAATTTTGGTGGGTTAGTCTCATATCAGCTCACATTCTTCTGGAGAATAAACTGCACTATCCAGTCAACTGTCAGTCTGTCACAAAATGGGTTGCTCAGCAACTCAAATGAAAGCCAGTATTTACAGATACATTCTGCTCAGAGAGCATAGCATCAAACTCATGTCAACAACTGGTACCTCCAGGTCCTTCACATTTTACTTGCCCTTTATTCTTTGCCTTTCTCTCCTGCAGTTTTAACTTTTGGACATTTCAGTACTAAAGATACCACTCATGCTGGTCCAGAATAAATCAGGCATATTTTTCTCAAGATTCCTGGTGCTCCAGTAGGCACCATGACTGTTCCCTGATGTTCTGATTAGCATTTGTTAAGAGTCTTCTCCCTCATCTATTAAACTTCACTTGAAATAACAAAAATATTTTTAATCTGTATTAGGATTAAAAAAAAAACAACAAACCCCCAAAGAGGTGCAACCCCCAGATTTCTTGTGAAGTTGGGAAGCAAAGCATCCACCCACACAAAGTGTCTCACCCACTCCAGACCTGTCTCTCAGGTAGTTTGTAAGGCCTGGGACGTGTAAAAGGCTACTTTTCCTGACTTCTTACAGAAGAGTACCCTGACAGTAGTGTTATGGGGAGTTTTGGACTGGGATTCCTGCAGTCTTTCCTACTGACGCCACTCTACTTTGTATAATAATTAAGGGAGACCCACTAGACCACAGCTCTAGGCAGCCTCCAGCCTGTTACAGACTTCTACACAGAAATTGACTGATGCTTCCAACTAATGCCTGGATACTATTCAAAACTTTAAAACAGTGCTATGCAGTATTTTAGAAACATTTTTCACTGGGCATATTCAGCTCCAGAAACAGGTACCAAATCCCATGTTAAATGAAATTTCCTGTTTGGATTCTCAGGCAACTCAGTTCCTGCTGTAATGCTTTTCCCAGTTTCCAAAAGTTGTCTTCTTCTCAATCATACTGTTCATGTTTAATTACAACAGCACTGTAATAGGTACAGCCAGTACAGAGGACTGCAGTACACTGCTTTTGCTTTGTTTTTGGCAAGTTTTGCACTGTCATCCCAATGCATAAAAGTCCAGGATCCTCTGATGTACATGTTACACAATCACAGAAAGCAAGCTTCCTAAAGCATGTACATAACCAATTGGGAATTCAAAATGCACAATTCTGTATTTTATTTAAAGGTGATAAAATCCTAAAAAGGCATCTAATACCATAATGTTCCTTTGTTATTGAACTCTTCAGCTGTTCTTATGATACAGCTCTCGCATTCAAAAGCTTTACAGACTCCTAACTTCTTTACTATTTTGACTGTCCTATCACCGGGTGTTGTCTCAATGTTTCAAAGTTTCTGATCATGTTGTTTTTACTTCCTCTTACTCTTCATAAGAAATTATGAAATCTGGACATCTATATGTTAGAGTTGTATGATTTTAATAATAATGTTTTCAATATCTTATAATACACACTAGAAAACTAAAATTTAATTTAAAACTTGAAAGAAAAATATTTTTGAAAGAAAGCTTTCTCTATTCAGGACACAGGGGAAAAGGATATAATGTGAACTCAGAAAAGCAATAGCTTCCATTATTCCCTGTTCCCATAAGTAATAATAGTACTTATTCTGAAACGCAGTGGCTTTGTGAGCCTATTTCTCTGTGCTCACTTATTTTTCTGTCCTCCCAATGATTACAGGGCACTCAACTTTCGGTGTTTATTTTTAACTCTACTTTTTGTCCATTCATACCTCACATCACAAGCTCATCTCCCGCAGAACGTCACTTTGGGAGCACATTTAAGAGAGACAGAGAGTCCTCCTACGTTCCAGCACTGTCATTGTCATCGGCACTTCCACAGCGTTTATGAAATTTCTTGGTAAACTATGAAAGTGGGTCAGAGTTCTGGAAAATGGTTGCTTTACTTGAAAGCACAGCATCATACCCTTTGTGCTGGCGTCCTTGCCTTTGTATTGCAAATGTTTTTAAGTTAACTGCAAAATGTGCTCCCTTCCATTTGTGTGCACTGATGTTTTGTCTCTAGGTCTTACAATACATTTCAAATTACATGAGATTTGCTTCTTGCTACGTGGTTTTACTCGAACAAATTTGATAGTCAATAGAATTACAGCAACTTGACTTCTAGCTGGGATAATTTATATCTGTTCAGATTCACAAGGTGATTAGATTTAATGGCATTGTCTACAGCATAATTGTTAACAGTCTCCCTTACCAGCTGTATTATTTTTGAAGAGTATTTCTTGGAAAGGAAGAGGTTTATGTTGTTAAGAAAACACATTGTTCCAAAATCATAATTTTACATAGATACGGTAGTTAAATTTTAGTAACTTCATTTAATAATTTGCATTTCTCATCCTACTGGACTATATTTCAAACTATACTGAAACACCTCCCATATTCCAATCTTGCAACACATGGATTTGTTGGGAGATTTCTCCTTAAATATTGCCTTTCACTGTCAAACCATGTAACTTCTAATACACTAAAATTCAGTGATCTCTAATTTCTCAGTAATTTCTAAAACAGCTGATGTTATACACAAGAATATTGAGAAGAAGCAGGCCTCTACTTCCAGGCTTACGTAGATAGCATTAGGGAGTTTACTGTATTTAACTGTTACCTGACAAGCATCATTTTCCACTGACACAAAAAATTGTCTTTGCAGCTATATTCACTCTCTCAGTTTAATTCAGAATACTAAAAATTCTATATTGTAAAGTTCCATGTTACAGCAGTCTTCCTATTACAATTTTTATTTTTTGTTTTCATTTTACACAGGCCTAAAAATACACTGTCTGACTGAATTATCTTGATTTAGATAAAATAACTTTCTAGAATTTTCTTTATGAGTCCTCTCTATACCTGAATATATTAGTTCTACATAGTATTCTGACAGTAAAACATTACATCATACAAAATATTGCCTAACATTTCTTTCTAAAACAAAAACATCAAGCAATAGATGCCAGGGTAATTTCTGTGTCCTCATTTTTGCAATAATCTCCACTTTGTTAGGTTCTCGTAAAAAGGCCCTGTGAAAGCATAAACTTTATTTCAGTCACATTCAAAAAATACCAAGGCACCACAATGTGACAGATTCTATTACCATTTAACTTATGTATAAAATTTGACTAATGCATTGCCCTTTGAATCAGTAAATAAACGGGTTTTAAGAATGAGATTTCTCTGAAGATGTCACTGAACACTGAAAGCACAATAGGATGGTCATAGATGACCTTTCCAAATGTAACTAAATATATTTCACGTAACACCTAATTTACCAAAGAATGAATTTGATTCTCCCTTTCCTAGATAATTCATATTTTTAGAACTAAATGTTTAAATATTAAGTTTATTTTTACAATCTTGACTATTGTCTCCTTGCATGCTGCATCACAAAGCAAATAAACATTTGAAGTCGGTTTTATTTTATTTCACAAACCGACTTAGAATTAAATTTGGAAAGCACTTAAACAATCTATTTTAAATGTATTTGAAACTATCATAGTAATACTCAATGGAGAGAGGACAGCAGGATAATTTGCAATGCTAAGTATTAAATCCTAAGCCACACTGCATTTTCTATTGTTACATACAGGAAGTTTCCATAATACCAAGTGGCAGGGGTCCTTATCTTGTTATTAACTTCATTTAATTCTTGCCAGAATACATAAAAGTGCACAAAATGAAGTAGTATATTCCCTTTGCTTAGATATGCAACAGTATCACTTCTGAATTGTGCACCTCAAGAACATAGTATATTATACCTACTTTCACTTCCTTGCCAATGGCACAAAATATTGAAAGAAGCCATTCACATTACTTTCAAGAAATTTTGCATTTTCATCTACCAACTAGCCTCAAAAGTGGAAGCAAACAGGTGAATTGCACTGTTAATGAACTGGGACAAAGGAGGTTTTACTTTGTTATATAGTAGTAACTAAGAATTGCAATATGTAGAATCATAACATCATGGAATCATTTAGATTGGAAAAGACATTTAAGAACATCAAGTCCAATTGTTAACCTACCATTCCCAACTCCAACACTAAACCACGTCCCTAAGCACCTCATCTACCTGTCGTTTAAATACCTCCAGGGATGGTGACTCCACCACTTTCCTGGGCAGCCTGTTCCTGTGCTTGGCAACACCTTCAGTGAAGAAATTTTTCCTAATGTCAAATCTAAACCTCCCCTGGCACA
>NW_010183082.1:0-5750 GCF_000695765.1 Mesitornis unicolor
TCCGAGGGGGCTTTGGACAGTGGCTGTGCCACTACGAGAGATGGTTTGGGTGCTGGGATGTGTCTGACGGGGACCCAGGGGTGCTGGCACCTTTATGTATGGGAAAGTCTCATGCATCTTTTGCTCCCACACTTGCAGATGTGTCGAAAAGCTCTTGGGGTTACTTCGGTGCAGCAAGTATAAGGGTGGATCCTGCCACTCACAGCTGTGATGGCTGCTGCAGGGTCAGGATCCACCCAGGCTCACAGGTCTGGCTTGTCATCAGAGACCCAACACTGGCAGGGATGAAGTGACTGGACACAAAACCACAAAGCCCAAGGCTGGGCCAGTCAGGAGGGGTTGGAAGGCAGACAGCGAGGCAGCCTCCTCTGCGGCCCGTGCTGGGGCCACAGGTTGCTGAGAGCAGGGACAGTTTTCCTCAGAAAAGGCTCTGTCAGATCCCACTTACAAACCCAGCCCTGCCTTTTCCTGCAGTGCTCGTACAGCCCCTGCTGCCTCACCTTGAGAGAACCCCAGCATAAAGCCGTGGGATCTCATAGCCGTGGGATTTCAGCTCTTCCAGAGCCACAGTGAACCCTGCTGCTGCTGCTAAACGCGCCCCCACCCCCCAGATCCAGCCACCCACCAGAACAGGTTTGTCCTGCTGCGCAGAGTCCCCCGGGCTGATCCCACGACCAGTCCCACTGTGTGCGGAGGAATTTTCTTCCGTAAAGCAAGAAAAACAATGGCAGGTTGGGTTGGATATACTGGGCAGGACAGCCTGAGAGCGCAGGAAGGAGGCACGCTCAGGCCAAGGGAAACACAAACAAGCAGGTGGAACAGGAAAGTCATCGTTAAAAAAGCTCCAGCACCCCAAAATCAGACAGCAAGCACTGCTCTGTTGGGCTAAGATACGCTACCAGGAGAGAGGTAGAGCTGCTTCATTTTAGGACCCTGCTTCAGGGTTCAATATGTAAGTATCCACCAGTAAGTTCCACAGAGAAACGCAGTTTTAGTTGTTCACTGGCTGAGATGAAAGGCTGAGGAGTTGATGGCTGTGGCGGGGCTGTTCCTGTGCCCTGTCCTCGGCCACTCTGACAGCAGATGGTGATGATGGGACAGAACCAGCGCTGGGTGGATTCCGATCACAGGCCCTGCAGCATCTCCCACATTTCATTCAAGTCCCAGATGATTCCCTGTATTTGGACTCCTTGTGCTGAGACCCCATCAGCTGGAGGGGGTCTGGACACTGGACACGAGTGACTGCCATTTCCTGCCTCTGTAGTTATAACTTTAATTTTGAGTCTGCATTATATGTGCATGTTAATGAATAACCCATGTGCTAACAAAGTAGTAATGAAGATTAGTCATCCAAAACTGGATCAAAGAGAAACCGTTTCTAAGAGTCTGTGGGCTAAACTTCCCTAGGACATGGAGACAGGGACATGGGGAATGTCTTGTTTCTTGAAATAATGGATGGAGTTAAGTTGTCCCTGATTTAATCAGACTTTGCATGGAAAGTAGAAAAGTGTCCTTAGGTGATCTGACTTCATTGTAATACTAAAATACCCGCCCACAGGTCCAAAAGACCCCTGCCCAGTTTGATCCAGGAACAAATCAGCAGATCTTACTATCACATGTAAATTGCTACCCAGTCATTGTAACTGGGAGTGTTTAATCTCGTAACTTTTGTGTACAAATATCACAAGAAATCTGGCACTGGGTGCCCTTGATTTGTGGAAATCCACCGAGCACCCAGGCCTGAATAAAACCCAATATCTCTCCCGAGCGTGTGAGAATGGGTTCGTTGCACCCCAGGAAATGAATCCACTTTTCGGACAACACCAACACAAATTCTCGCTCTGCAGAATTTGGGCATGTCGCAGAGTGAGCAAATAAAACCATCACCGACCTGGGCAGCTTCTTCCAGCTTCCCACCCGCCGCCCTCCTCGCAGCCCTCGTGACAGCCCTTGAGCTGCCAGCAGCCACCGGACTTCCTGCTCACTGCCCTGCGAAGGAAAAAACAGTCTGGGGAAAAGAAAAGGAACCTTGTGGGAAGCACCCGGCCCCCTCCAAAGCAAACAGAGCATGTCCTCAAGTGGCCCCGTGAGCAGCAAGATGGAAAACATGAGGGCATCTCGGAGCTGAGGAGATCAAACAGGATGGGGAAAATCTGTGGCCTCTCCCCAGCCACGTTCCCCTCACCGTTTTCTGCCTCTGCCCAGAGGTTTCCTGGGGAGAGATGCATTTCTGGGTTGACACTTGAGTACCCCGCTGGAAGTGATACCCTGCACCCCCTCAGCTTTGGGGCTGACATGAGGGGTTGACACCAATTACATTCAATGAACTGGGAAGCACCAGGACTCGGCACCAGATTGGGGCTTGCGCAGCCCCCGCTCTGGTTTTAACCAAGCCCAAACCAACTGTTCCTGGGTACGGTCTGGAAACCTGCGCCAGCTGGGGACCAACCACTGTGGATGTGGCACTGTTTTGGCCAGCAGTACAGGTGGGCTGTGCTGGTGTCCTGGTTTACGGGGTCACAATTTTAGAGTCAGCTTTCTGTTGAGGAGAACTGTGATTCTGTAAGAACTACAGTGCTCTGTTTGATAAGGCTTTGTTATAGTTTTCAGCTCGTGCTGGTATGCGATGCTCAAGGTCTTCAGTCATCTGGGGATAACCAGGTGCAGAGGCTGGGGGAAGCCAAAATCCGGGGAAATCGATCCCAAGCTGACCCCAGGCTGGCCAATTAATGCTATTTCATACCATAAACATCACATTCACTATAAATTGAGGAGTTTGCTGGGGACAGCCCTTCTTCCATGGCTGGCATCTCAAGAGGGACTTGTCTGCTGTCCTACCCGTGAGACTGAGTATAACTGTGTACTTTACATTAATACTATTGTTAATATTAGCTTTTATTAGTAGTAGTATTTTATTAAATCTATTTCTATTTCAACCCAGGTCTCCTTTCCTTTTCTGGTCCCCCATCCCCAGGTGGGAAGGGGTCTTTGGGTGACAGCTGCTGGTGGTGGCACACACACATTGAGCCTGCAGACGTTGGCTGGGTCCCCTCCAGACCTTGCTCTCCCCCAGCAGGACGCAGCAGCAGGGGCTCATAACATGGTCATCAGGAGACAACCTCACGGCTGCGGTCACCACGTGTCCCCTGCAGAGTCAAGATTCGCATGTGAACACCTAGATCAGCTTGGGGCTCAATCTACAGTCACCCATCTGTGGTCAGTGCCATGTAGGAAGGTGACCCAGTCTCTACCACCAGCACCCTGCTCCCCCAGTGCTCTGCTGGGGTTTGGTGCAGCTGCTGTGACCTCTCCTTGCAGGGGAGGCAGCGCTGGCTGATAGGACACACTGGCCTGCCACAAACCCCAAGGGGACATCAAACACCCTGTGCCCTGCCCAGAGAGGGGCAGTGGTGCATTGGGTGCCACCACTCCAGTGTCACTGTCAGTGCCAGGTTTGAATGGCAGCTGCTGCTTCCTCGTAGCCTGGAGGAAAGAGAACTGAATAACCATGTTGTTTGTATTAAAAAAAACAACAACAAACCAAAACAAAGATGACTTTGTCACTCAGAGGAGCCGGGGCTGGCCCCAAGATAAACTATTCAGTGAGAGAGGAAAAAAAAACCAAACCCAAAACCTCAAGAAACCTTTTCCAAGAATTTTCAAAAATCACCAACCTCATTCAGCCGACCACACCGAGGATGAAAACACCGGCCTGCCTCAGGCAGCATCGTCAGGGCACTTTGGGAGGTGCAGAAAGACAGAGCTGCACTGGACAATTGTGTCCCAGCTCCCCGTTGCCAGAGCAGAAGTCTCCACATGGAGGAGCGAGAGAATTTCGGCTAAACCAGACACAGTCAGTGCCAGGAATTGTTTCTGATATCTCCAGGTTGCTTTCCTGGTGGGACAGACCCACCAGGCAGGGAAATCGGACAAAGAGACATTGAGGTCATGTTGAATTCCCTGTATTATTCCCGGCTGTTCCAGCAAGCCCAGAGCTGTGGGAGGAATCTAGAGAAAAACCCATTTTCCTGCGGATTTAGCCTTGCTGAGCAAAACAGCCCATGTGCTGATGGTACCAGAGCTGAGCTGCCTTATTTATATCATGTTTGCTGCCTTATTTCTGGAGCAGAAAGGGGAGGGATGAGATCCTGGTTCCTTCTGCCCATATCCTATGCAGGTGCGAACGTGTTCAGTCAAACCCGGCTAAGCCAAGCAGAGATCTCAAAACAGGTAGGACAGGTCCAGGAAATTTATGAAAAAAAATGGTTTAAAGAAAAGCAGGCTATGAACAGCCCGGCCATGGCACAGAGGAGACCAGCCCAAGCAGGTCCTTGGTAGAGAAAAGCCCAGCGAGGGTCTCCAAAGGCTGCTGTGGTTCACCTGGGTCTGACAGAGCTGAGGAACTCCACGGAGGAGTGGCAAAAATGGACCAGGAGTAGGACCAAGCTGCCGAAGACAGCCAGGATGGAGCACGAGGAGCACAGCATGGATGGGGGAGGCTTGAGGACCAAGCATCTTCCACCCTCACCCTTTGAAGCTAACTCAGAGCTACAGGAAATCACCCTTGACACATGGCACAGGGGGGTGTCCGTGGCACAGGCAGCCTCACAACCTGAGCACCTGGACCGTGGCTAATTGACCTCTCTTGCCTTCATCGTTCTCCAGCCTGCTTACTTCCTGACTCTCCTCCTCTCAGCATCATGAGCATCAGACCAGGACGGGGGCTCTGGAGGTGCTGGCATGTGGCTTTTCTTACCACTGCCAGTTCATACTAAGTTTATAAGATACATGATCCAAATCCTGTTTCTCTCACATTTGTCCACACTGATGTATTTTTTTTCCTCCTTTCTCCATGTCCATGAATCCTTTGGGTGCAAACCCCAGCTCCTGCTGGCTGGTGGTCACTGGTGCTGCACCAGCACTGGGATGCCTGGACTCAATTCCCACTGTGAGCACTCACTTCCCCTGCAGCACCAGACAAGCCAAGCAGACAGAACTTCTCCGTGCTGATGCAAAGGAGCCATACATTCCTCTCCCATGGGGAGGTTGCTGGGGTGAGAAGCTGGACTGGTGCTTATTGGCTGTGTCTGCAAACACCACGTTCATTTGTTGGGTTTTTTTACTTCCTGTTCATTAATCGTGTTTGCCCTGGAGTCTTTAGGGATTGTCCTGGTTTGTCCCAGTAAGGTGTTCAGGTTAAAACAAGGGCTGCTTGGCTTTCTGCAAGGTCACGGTGGCTTCGAGGTGCAGAAATCCATCAATTCCAAGCTATTTGTAGATTCTGTAAGTAGATCCAGACTAGATATAAGAAATTTTTCACAATGAGGGTGGTGAGACACTGGCACAGGTTGCTCCGAGAGGTGGTGGATGCTCCATCCCTAGAGACATTCAAGGTCAGGTTGGACCGGGCTCTGAGCAGCCTGATCCTGCTCACTGCAAGGGGGACACACTAATGACCTCTAAAGGTCCCTTCCGACCCCAAACTTTATGATTTACTCCCACCCGCACCAGAAAAGCCCGTCGCATTTGGGCGCAGGTAGCGCTGCCCTCCGTCCCGCCTCCCCGGTGAAGAAGGGGAACTGTAGCTGCGGGGCTGCGCTGCGAGAAATGAGGATTTGTGCCGGGGGGCGGACACCGGCCCTTACCGGGAGGTGTCACCGGGAACGTACCGGGATGGAGGAGGGGGCATCCTCCCCCTCTCCGACCGAGAGCAGGGCGGGCGCCGCGCGGAACTCAAACCGCCGTCCTCC
>NW_010183083.1:0-8061 GCF_000695765.1 Mesitornis unicolor
TATATATATAAAGTATATAAACACTTTATACTATCAAATTTATTATAATGATAATTGATAATTAAGGATATAGCAATATATATGTAAATATAATATATAACTTGTGCTCCTAGTGCAACCAGTTGATCCGTGCAGCTTCATTTTACCACCTGCAACCACACTTTCACACCACATCTGCCCCTCTAAAGAAGGTCCTGCCTTCCATTTATAAACCCAGCTAAGGGCCACATTTAGCCAAAGTTTGTGCTTCAGCTTATCAGGAAAGCAACTTACAGCAACCTCGTGCAAATAAATGCAAATAAATCAGGAAACCACCATGTTAAAAATGACACGCGTGCCCCGGGCAGGCGTGGGCACAGGCAAGGTTTGAGGACTTGAAAGAGTGAAGAATGATGGCCCATATATCCACTCCTTAACTCCCAGCGCCCAACTTTCCGTGGAGCTAGTCCCTAGTAATACCAGGAAGCAAAGGGCACGCAGCACCAGCAATAGGCTATTATAGCCCACACTTTATTACCCATTACTAGCGAGGTCATTAGCGGTAAGAGTGATTGTACCGGTCTTAACCTATTGATCATTGTAACTACTATCATTTAATCCCGTGTTGAATGTCTGGAAAGCTGCTAAAGGCACACAAGAGAGAGTGCTTTAGCCATGAGAAATATAGCCAAAGCTTGGAAATTACACTTTGATTCATAAAATCTAGCCAGTGGTTTAAATCAATAGTATTTAAAACAGTCATGTAAGTTCTTAACTACAGCTCTCTAATATTTATGGGTCCCTTTTTGAGTGTATTCAGTCAAAACTAAACTTTATTTTAGATACCATGCAATATACTTTACATTACGTTAGATAAAAAATATTTATTTCTGATATTTTGTCCGATAGTAAACGAAACCTTAACTGAGGGCCATAAATTAATTTTAGATTTCTATCTCTCAGATGTCAACTTAAACGTGTTGCCAAAAGAAATTACAAACCAACTTTAAAAATGGCTTAACTGTTTAAGTACAGGAAAACGAGCGTGTTTTATGAGTTAACAATGAATCACAGAAGGCAGTTTATGAAGAACTAAAATAATTCTGTCTTACTGCCTTCAGGGAGTTGAAGTTCAAATTAAACTACTGGCAGATATATTTAAAGAATGCCAAGTTAGCATGCAGAGCAGAAATCCAGCTTTTCTTTACGTTGTTTATTCCTGTTTTCCAGATGAAACACGATTGCTGGTACTGATGGGATGAATGAGCCGCTGCGGTATTGTTGACTGATAACAATAGGGTGTGGTGGATACCCAAACCTGGCAGCACAGCTACAAATACAGCTGCAATTTGGCTTTTGGAGCAGGACTAGTATAGACCTGCTGACGTGCGGATGCCAGCAACGGCAGAAAATGCCTTTAATATCCACAACTGGTTTCAGACACTGCTTCTCCCAGGGGTTTGGCTGCTGCTCCCCCCGTACCCCTCCGCTACCCTCAACTCCACGCTGTATCTTGGTGAGAGCGACCAAGGAAAACTCCCACAAACTTAGGCCAAGTTCACCTTTAACTCCGCATGGGAACTAGGGATGCATTTGTCACTCCATGCAGCCCAGACAAGGGACATGGGGATGGAAATTATTTAGTCCTATTTAATCACCTCCATTCCCCCATTTTCACTGATATTTATATAATTAAATACTAGCTAAATAATGGCAAGTGGTTTAATCTTGTATGAAGTAGAAAAAAAGAATAATTTTTTTTTTTAAAAAGCCATTTTCACCCATGGTGTTGCATACAGCTGTGGTCCTGGTAACTGTCAGCAGGCACGCGTGGAAGATGGGGAGGATTTCCTTAATTCATACTGAACAAGCCTGCCAGACAACCCCGTTCTCCTGCGACGTACGCTCGATTTCAGTAAGACCTCACAGCAGGCACCTTGGATTTCCAAACAATTCTTCAGGTAAAGATTTTGTGATATAAGTTAAACAGAGCAAAACTTGAGCGCAGAAAGAGCAAGCAGCTGAGGAGCAGTGAAAAATAAAAATAGATACGGCTATGGAAAAGCAAACAATTAACGTGAGCTGTATTATTAGAGCTATTCTGTGCAATGCATTTGAAATGTTAAAAGGTCTATCCGAACCAAGGCAGGAGAGCTGTGCTGGTGGTGCAGGAGCGGAGCACGCGGTGGCGAAGGCAGGACCTGCTCCATCCCTGGACTCCAGCACCGCATCCCCCAAAATAACAGCAGCAAACGCAGCGTGGGAATCACTGGAGCAGAAGCGGCATCGCTGCTTCATTATGCAAAATGGAATCTCACTTTTAGGCTCAGTTATTCTGCCCTAATACAGCACAACACATTAAGACAGGTAATGTTTATTGTATTAATGTAAAATCAGCTAAGTAGTCCGTCATTAGCATAACTGTTCTCTCTGTAACAATACAGCTCCCTATTAAAAGAGGGGGGAAGAGCCTGCTTCAAAATTAAATTAGCATTTGACTATTGTAATGCTGTTTATTGTATTTATCGGGAGGGAAGATCTCCCCCTGACCCGAGATGCTGACATTCCCCGACTGCCTTCTGTGTGCTCTTCTAGCCAAGGAAAAACGGGAATATTTTCCTATTTGTTTACAGAACGAAACATCTGATCTTATCTACCACTTCTCATGCATACCAGGTTTCTCACTAAGTGCCAGGATAATTGTTTCTGCTATAATAAATACCCATTTAATTTGCATAAAAATATAAAGTTTACATAAATTAAATCCTTTCTACATCTAACATTTGTCAAATAGAGACTAAATCGGAACACACACGACCAAATACTCATTTAATAAGCTGAGTGAGATTTCAACCTCGAGATTATCATCATCATTTTTTTGCATTTTAAAAACTCATCGGTTTTGTTTCCTGCTCCGGCATGAAAGGAAAAATTACAACCTGCTGTACGTGGTTCAGCGGCGATATTTTATAACGATTGAGTTTACAAAAAACGTAATTAAAAAAAACAAATGTGTATTTTTTCCAGACCTTAGGAAAGGAAAAGTTAAACCAACACATTCTGCCAAAAAAGCCTCAAATAAACCAAACACAATCCTGCTTGGAAACATCCAAAATAGCCCTAAAGCCCTTGAAAACCCCTTGAAACTCTCTCTCCTGAACACCCTTAATATACTGAGACTGATCATCGTGTCAGACTCCTTACATTTGTGTATTAATTCATTAATGCATTAAGGAGAGCTTAATTAAATAATAAAAGACCGCGATTGAACCGGCAATACTTAATATGCCCAGCGTTTCACGTGAGCAGAAGAGGAGCGGTGCACGGAGGGGGTTTGTCCCCGGGGCAGGTTTTTGGGGAAGATTTGCAGCTGCAGCAGAGGTTTCCAGAGCAGGACGAGCCCTCTCTGCTCCCTGAGGATCCGCTCCAGGAAGAGCCGAGCGCGGAGCTGTCGCCTCTCCAAATTTAGGCCCTTCGAGGGGACACAAACCATCCCGGGCAGCCCAAATACGAGTGAGCATTTGAGAAACCTTCACCTGGGGAAATGGTGTTTATTTCCCACACCAAACACAGCTCTGCAAACACCCGGTCAGGCTTTGCAACCGCAGCCCCTGTAACAGCTGTAAACTTTATTTGCTTAAAATGCGCCGTTTTTCGCACCTATGGCAGGCACCTACAGCTGAACATCACAGCTCAGCGCAAGGGCGCAAATTAGATTCTAATGAGAAAACATCAGTTGCTTCTTTGACAATCTTGCCATTCACTGATTTACCTCTAATGAAGACGCGCTCCAACCAAGCCGGCTCGCCGTGGTAAAGGTCAAAGCGCGCTCAAAAAAAAAAACGCCTCGCAAAATCAAGGCGAACGGGGAACCCGCAAAGAAACCTGCTCATAAAGCGGCGTGGCAATTAGAGTAATTGTGCAAAAAAGCCGTCGTCAGGAAAAAGTAAAAGAAATTAAGCTGCCACTACTGTAACAGGTTAGATGAAAATCAAAATTTAATGTATTCTCCCTTGTGTCATCTTGTTTTGTCAAGACATCAAATAGAATTGGAAAGTACAAAATAACAAGCCCTTGAGAAATCACAGAAGCCGACCTTTTTGATGTTGTTGGTTTACCTTGTTCTCAGTTATTTGAACAATGATGTTTCAGACTTAAGGGCAAGATAAAGCTTAAAAATTAGAACTCGTTGTCAGTTTGGGGAGGAGGGGGTGCTGTCCCTCCCAAATAACAGAGCATCCGACCTAATCGATGAAGGCAAATCCACCCGAAACCGGCGCACAGAACGGTCAGCAACGCCACTTATTTGTTCAAAATTCAGCCTGGGTTTTCTCACATCCATTCAGCTCCAGCACACGCTGCAGGATCTCCTGCTAGCACAGGAAACTGCACTGGAAAGGGTAAAAAGAACAAAAAATAAAAGGAAAAGCAGAAGTTGGGGCCGAGCCATTTGCCAGTGCTGCTGCTCTCCCCATCTCTGCACGGCCACCTCGGATCTGCAGATGAGCGCACGATGAATTTTTTCCCCTTTCTTTATGACGGGAAACCTGAGCAAGAAAACACCTTAGAAAAACAAAACAGCACAGGACATTTTAACTGAGCTACAGCAGAGCAGTTTCCAGTAAGGCAGCTCTGCTTTCCATAAAACAAACAAACTGCTTCGAACCAGCCAAGCCTTCACCAAACAATAACAAATTTAGCTCACGGTGTCAGGACTTTCCCACAATCTAATTTTGCAGGTGTTGATAAAACTACCCCTGCTACCGCTTTTCCCCAGCGAAGAGGGGAGAAAACAACGTCGGCGAGTTAAACATTTTCACAAAGTAAATCCAAGTGCTGTGTCCTTGCAGCACAGGTTCGCCTGCAGCAGCTCTAAAATGGGTGAGAAATACACGGCACGAAAGCACAAGTTTTACAACTCGTACTTTTGAATGCAAAAATCCTTCTCCCCTTACCTGTGCTTCAGCTGCCTGGGGCATGCGATCACCAATACAGAAAGCAAAGCATTTTACACTAACGGAGTCATTTGTTCAGCCTCAGTCTTTTAAACCCAATGTGACCCTCAAGCAACATCAGAGCTTGAGCAGCGCCAGGTTAAAACGCTGCGTAAGAAAATCGCTCTGACTGCCCTGCATCACTTCCAACGCCTAAAAAACCCCTTTACCCTTCTGCACACAACTGTTGCCACCCTTTTCTTCCTCGCATACAACTGAAACCTGTGCAGACACCAAAGCCCCTGTGCATTCGAGCACTGATGCAGCTGTGCCCCAGCACAGCCCAGGGCGATCCCTCACGACCCCGCAGTGCCCGAGCACCACTGACAGCACCGGTGTCTGCGTGGGGTAAGAGCTGCACTTTGGGAACGCGTGGAGGGCTCATCCAGCTGCAGGAGAACGTGAGCAGCGCGGGGATTTCACCTCTTCCCTCGCAATCCCACTACATTGATGGCTCCTCTTTAGTTCAGCTGAGTGACTGGTCAGAACACGTCTCACAGCTTATCTTTTTTTAAAAAAAAACAAAACACAAAAATTATGCTGCTTAAAAAAGGGAGGGCATGGCAGTACAGCACGGGAAAGTGTTATGTTAAACAAGACCAAAAAAAAAAATAACCCAACTGTAGCAAACAAAAAAGAGATTTCAAAGCAGCCCTTCCTATCATGAGCTTTCTGATGATTTATGGTTTACCAACTCAGCAAGGTTACGCAACACTGCATGCCTTTAGATGCATTATTTGAGTCAGTTGAGATTTAATTAAGATCACAGCCTCCAAAATCCCTGTCAAATGAAAATTCACAGAAGACAATACACTATATATCCTCATGCAGATAGTCTCCATTCCATGCTCTGGAATAACATAAGTTAATCCTCGTTTCTATGGTGGCAGACAAAAGTTCACTAATTTTGTTTTCTTTTGACACTTGTGTTGTTTTCTGTTTTATGTCATGAGATCATTCCCTTTGGAGAAGGGGAGGGGAGCTGATATAGGGGGAGAGGAGGGAGAGCAATATGTCTGGGTATGGCAGCAGATGTATTTTGACATTCTCACAGCTCTGCCGTGATGTCATCAAGTTTTCATATCATTAACCCCTGCCAGCGAGAGCATCCTTCCATGGCATCTGTCCACTGCGAAGGGAGAAAGGAGCCGGCTACAAAACATGGGAAGTGCCTCCATCTCGCTCTCGGGCTAAAACCAAAAGCACCCCAAATTAAATTAAGGCTACAAAACAGCATTTGCATCTTCCGGATCAGCGAGTGGCTCTTCCCGAGTCATTATCTGCCCCAGCTGCCCCCTCACTTCAGAGGCGCCCCGAAACCACACACCTGGCTCATCGCTAACGCCGTCTCCCCCCAAAGGTCCTGGCGCAGGGGAACCCCTTCGCCCCGTAGTCCAATGCCTCTGTACGTTAAACGTGTTAAATAAAACAGTATTTCTTACAGGGAAATTGCTAGAACTTCGCCTCGTTCCAGCGTATTTCTATTTGCATTATCTTAATATCTGCTTGCTTATCTCATGGTTTAGAAGTGACAGGTGCTAGCGGTCTTTTGTTTGACAGGCCACTACACAAATAACTGTCTTGCCTGAAAGGGCTAATGCACTACTAATGAACAATAAATCAACTTTGATTATAAAGTGTCAGACCAATCAGTTTGCAGTTCAGCTCTATCGCAGGCTAGGCCAAGGCAGCTCCTCTGTGCAGGCAGGATTTGGGTTTCAGCTCTGCAGCCTTATCAATGAAAATTTTTTGGAGGCAGACACAGGAGATCACCAAAAGCCCTCTGACAGCAGAATTTCTGCTGGCTGTGAGGAGAGTCTGTTTTTAGAGATCTCCTAGGCTGCTACTGCAATAAACATACAATCAACAAAAGCCATTCCTTAACCAGAGAGAAGCACGCTCTGACGACACAGTCACATATAAACGTGTATTTTAACCCTGACTTTTAAAAGAGAGAAAAGCAAATATAGTTTTTAACTTGATGTAAAAAAAGTGTTAAGATGCCTGAAAGCTTTGCACAGTAAAGATAACTGTGAAGGGCCTGATCCAGCAAGCAGTAATTCAGCAGGCAGCGTGCTTACTGCTTCGGGGGAGAGAGGGAAGAGACTCCTCTCCTGTTACAGCTATCTCACATGCACAAGTCACTCCAGGATAGGGCCCAGGAGCATCCGGCACGAAAATCAGCCCTGATCCAAATGAAAAAGACTTTACCATTTCTGTTTATTTATAAAAAAGCAAACTAGTCTGCGTAAGTCACTTTTTATTAGAAATAAACTTTAGCGATGTACCGTAGTTAGCAGTTCAACGCTCACTGCTAGAATAAATCCAACCATTTCGTTTTCACAAACAGATCTTAGTCACCCCGAATGATTCACATTTCCTGCCACCAAACTTGTTTTTATTTAAAAATATAAAATGGTAGCGCTTCAAACGGCGGCACACGCAGCGAGACGCCTGCGTCGCGTTACCGAGTGGCTTTTCCCTGCCCCCTGCACAGGGACAAGCCGAAACCCTGAGTGTTTTGTAAAACCAGCTGGCTTTGAAGGAGTTAATCCCAAAGAGGAAGAGTGTATATGCACTTTGCTCTAAACTTACCACCCACTTCCTAAGGGTTCCCTCCTCCCCACCGCCACCCTCAAAACCCATCGCATTTGCCCTGAAACGCTGCCTCGCAGGGCTGACGCTGCCCTCAGCCACGTTTAGATCCCGTTACATTTATTTCGCCGGGGTTCGTAACACTGCTCAAGCTCACTCACTTAATTTCCCCCTGGTAAATTGACTGCTGAATCCATTCAGCAATGCCGGCTCCTGACATTTAAACCTGACAAAGTCTTTTCCCCGGCTCTGGGCACTTTTTCTCCCTTCCTCGCTCTTCTTCAAAACTACAGCGCTCAAGTGAAAAAAAGAAAACAAAACTGCCCGGCATCCAAACTGGCAGAAGAAAAACACAAGCAAGGCACAAAACAAATACAACCACTTTTCAAAAAGAAACCAAACCCTTCAGCAAGTTGCGAAGCGCGCACACGGTGCCTGCTCCGGACACCGCGGAGCCGCCCGGGACGCCGATACCCGGAGCGCGGGGGCTGCA
>NW_010183084.1:0-5829 GCF_000695765.1 Mesitornis unicolor
AAAGGAAAGGGAAAGGAAAGGGAAAGGAAAGAACAGAAGAACGAAAGGAAAGAAGGAAGGAGGGAAGAAAAAGGAAGAGGTGGAGAGCAAGAGAAAAGGCAGAGCTCCTCACAGCCTCCCTGTGAGGTCTAGAAGGTTTCATTACCAGTGCTAGTTTAGCTAACAAACATCTGACCTGAATCAGCTTATTTGGTCCTTTCTTCAGTTTAAAAATAAATCCTCCAGCCCCAGTTGGATAAGCTTGCATGGCAAGGGAGATTTAATCCATACCAAGATTTTGGTCAGATATTTTTCAAACACTGGCATAAATTTTTAATTTGGACTTTGATATCCAAACAGGCCCAGCTGTAGTCCTCCTGGGGATCCTTCCAGAGGCCTGGACTTTGAACAGGCTCTGCTGCAAACAGCAGAGACTACTGAAAATTCTGACGGCTGGTGCTGAACTACTGAGCACTACAATAAACTGGAAATCAACACATCCTCCCACTTGGAGGGACTGTTTAGAAAGAGTTTCTCAAAGGGGAACAAATGGAAATATAGTACATGAGGCAGGAAATGCTGGTGCATTTGTGTCTCCATCTGGGAAATATTCTAGGAATGTTCTCAGTAACACAGGATTAACACCTTGAAATGAGAAAAGCAAATAAACACAACTGGATATGGTTTCATTATTTGCTTCATTCTGTTTTGATTTCCTCTTCACATTGCATGTACTATGTACACTTTTCTTCTAGATGTGGCCCTAGATAATCATAAGTTAACTCTTCGGATGCTGACCAATAAAACAATCTAAAAATGGATTTTTCTTTTCCTACAGCAAACCTAAATCTTCTTAGATCTTCTGAGATGTTGCTTCACTGCAGATTGTGGCCAGCTGCTTCTTTGTGAGAGCAGCAAGGAGAGAACTTGTAACATCTTAAAGATATTTTCCTACTGCTTGAGGTCTGATACCCATTAGCAGTGTCAGGCTTTGATATGGTAATATCTGATCTTACCAGCACCAATTAATGCTACGGACACAACTCCTTGTATAGTCATTATGGTAAGTTCAGCACAACCTAGCTGATCTTGAAGTTTCACTGGAAAACTGCACTTGACTGAATAGGAAGATCAATGTCGTTACACCTTGGTTAGTTAAGAAGGTTTGAATCACATGGGTTTGAAACAGGAAAATTCAACCATGCCCCAAATTGAGCTGATGTGGGTAGGTATTTGCTTGTCATTCTCTGAACCATATAGTGTCTGCCACCTTTAGAAGATGGCAGACTCAGCTTCCTGTCTTAAGGTCCTAATGGACTGATATCCTTCAGATTGGTTATCATGTTTCAGAAAGGATTCCTCAACCTTTTCCCTCCAAAATAAAACTGTATTTCTCTAATGGTGAACTTATAATGCATCATGGAAACATCATCTGTCACTATGAATACGGAAAGAGATATTGTAGGGCAGAATGGAAATATATTAGAAAAATCAGGTCTGCGCAATACAGGAAAATCCCTGGAAGCAAGCCAAAGTTCTTCAAAATCTTGTATTGTGGAGAGGGCCAAGAAACTACTGGAAATGGAAATCAGGCTCTCCAAAGTAGCTGACTTTATGCAAAGCAGGCAAGTGCAGTCAAAACACTTACAGCAATCAATTGAAGTTGTTGGGTAAAGTTTTTTCCATGTCCCATAAATTATTGAACAGTTAATTTCGTCTTTGTGCCTGCAAGACATTCTAGCTTTAGGATGACAGCTTTATCCATTAAAGGGAGTGTGGTGACAGCAGTACAGAGAGTGCTGAGAACGCAGGGAGAGAAGGCCCATTCTCAGCTGCATTACCACTGAGAAATACTGGGACACATCAACGTCTTAATCAATATGCAAGTCTCAATTACTGGGAAAGCACAAGGCTTAAGCAGGATCTGATTATTAGGTTCATATTTAGTCCACCAAATGGGTGAAATCAATACAGAGCTGAATATCATGTAGAAAATACATAGCCATCCACTCTTACCCAGCCTTTCTCCCCTCCTTATTCCCTCCTGGGCCAGATTCACGCATGTCTCTTCTCTCTCTTTTTCATATTGAACAGACAGATATCAAGACAGACAGCAAAAAAGCACAGGAACACGACAGATCGCAAGAGGCCAAACTCTGTCTTCAGAACCAGGCAGATAGCCTCTGTGTGGTTGGAAAGGTACATTTCTGGAGATAAATAGCCTTTTGGGAGAAAATTCTTCAGAAATCTGTGTTTCTACTTTCCGCTCCTTTGGAAGATTCAGCAGATCAAGGCACTTAATGAGTATGGGAATGCAGGCAGGGGAGAGCTGATTTTTTAGAGAAGGGACCTAAGATGCTATCTGGGTCACTCACTGTCTAGATTTAGTCCAGGTAGCTCCATGGGTTTGAAAAAGAGATGAGGATGCATGAATGAAAACAAGAATAGAATTTGGTGACTTAATACCTTTAATGTAGAAGTGACTTCAGATATTTTATCTGCTCCCTCTGCTAGTTGATTTGATTATATTTGGTAGCAAAGTCAATGGAGCTGAATAATTGCTTTTGCAGGCACACAATGAATACATGGAATAGCTGGTTTCACCAACAGACAGGCTTTTTACATCTGTTTTTTGGCCAGTTGTGGTAGTTCTATTTTAAGAGGAAAAGTCAGAAGGTAAAAGCAGTGACTGAATACTGGGAACTGAATCCACCTGCTGAGGGTGCTGGCTTTATATTGGAAGCAGTGCTGTCTTTAAGTCCTTGAAGATTAGAAATGTATGAAAAAAATAGCATTTAAGAAAGGTGGCTTCTGTAAACAAGTGTGAAAATAATGAATAGTGTAATCTGATCACGCAGTACAAAAGACTGTCTATGGCAGGTGCTTTTTACACTAAGGTGAAGACCTAAGTATGGGGGAAAAAAAAAGAACAAAGACAGCCTTTAGAGGAGGCATTATAGACCTGCCCTGAAGTGAGCTGTAATACTAGGGTTCACTTCCATGGTGCAAGGTGAGACTATCTGCTTAGTCTTCAAAGTCGTCTTCAGATGTCACTGTACTCGCAGTGATGAACCTGCACAGCAGAGGAAATAGAAAGCCTTGGTCTCTCCTGCATAGGGAGCCCTGAGCACCCGGAGTCCCCCTGAACTTAGACTAAAAATCCCCAGTCTTGGGTGACAGAATGGTGTGCAAGAAACAGAAAATCGGGAAGCTGTGGCCAGAGAGCAAACTCTGCTTGGTATCTGGCATTAGGAGGAGCATATCTGCCTCACTTGGCTGTAGTCTGTACCGTGACAGTGTGGACTGGTCTGAATATTCGAGGCGAGAGACTTTCCACCTATGTGGAGTGGAAAACTTGCTGTGGTGTGTTGAGGACATGCATATACCTGGCAGGTAATGTACCTTTTCTCCCTTTTTTGCTACCAAGTACATAATTAAAAAACAGTGTAAAGCAACAGTTTCAGGGCTGAAAAGTTGTGTCCTAGAAATTTGAAAAGTAAACAAAAATAGGTTGATGTCAGCCACTGCATGAAACTTTCTCACTTTTGTTTTTATCAGAGAAAAAAATGTGAGAAAAAATTGGCAGTGTAAAGGGATATTGAAAGCATGACATATTTGTCTGTTAAGTATAAATATGAACAGCTATGGAGATCTGGTGCTATGGTGCTAGGTTTTAACTCCAGTAACATTCATCTAGTGCCAGGAAACACTAGATTTAGTACCCAAGGGATTGCAGTCTCAAATACCGTCTACTTTTTTTTTTAATATGCTGCCAAGAATTTAAATTGGTAAAAGCTGGGGACTGACAAAAACTTGATCCCCAAGTGCTTTTCTGGCACAGGTTTATCAGGGAATATAGTACCATTATTTTTATTATAATTATTTTTTTTGGTGGTGGTCAGGGAGCTCATTTATAACTCTGTGGCTTCTACTCCCTAATGTATTTTTTAAAATCTTAAATAAACAAAGGGTTTGATTTTCTTGGTGGCACTAGGAGCTGTCATTCATTTTATATACAATATGCCTTCTTGGACTGTAGTCATTTTAACATACTTCTTGAAAGGTCAAGAGCAGGCAATAAGAAAAAAACCTGACTGCGGGATACACATTCCCTCCAAACCACTACCACCCATCTGGTGCGTCTCTTTTCCAGTGAGGGATGATCTTACAGTATGTAGCAAAGTAAATTAGGCAACAGTCTTAGGCCCAGTCCTGCCTTCACTGCAGCCAACAACCAGCATGTGTTTTGCAGTATATGTGTAATAAGAGCAGGCATTTCAGAGGGAAATGTGGCTTGTAAAGGAAAGGCTGGACTTCTGTCAGAGATAGACATCTAACAAAATGACATCTAACCTTTAGTGGATTAATAGAAACCTTTTTATCTTCTCACTGGATAGAAGGTCCCTGTGATGCCTGAATGGAAAGAGAAGCCAAGAAGCCCTCTCTTATAATTGCCATCATGATAGAAGGATCCAAATTAATTGATGTAAAGTCTAGTTTCACCTTGCAACACTGAGTAAGAAAGCAAAGAGGGATCTAATTTGCATGCTGATTGTGTTGTCTGTATCGCAGGCCTGGTTCCTGCAGTGGAGACTGCTAAGATAGTCTCAATGGTGGCTCTATGAAGATGAGGAGTGCCTTCAGCCACCCCCTTCAAGCTTTATGCAGCTGAACTGCAAACACTTTAGACATATCAAACAGGCAACTACAAGTAAGACCTCTGCCAAATAGGTTTAGTCACTTACTCAAGGCAATATAGCAAATAAATAGAATAGAGAGTAAAATCACAGAAGTTTCTGATTCCCAGATTTATGCTCGTTCCATCAGGTCAGGTTGCAGCCAACAACAGCATGTATGAAACACAAAGGTAATATATACAATATGGCCCCACATTGCTCTCAAATGCCATAACCAGATCTCCCTAAAGGTACTTGCAAGTTCATTCAGTAACAATTTATAGGGTTTGGTGGGGTTTCTTCGTGAAAAGAATTGGTCATTTTGTCCCCTGAACAGACACAGCATGGTTTGCCCTGCCTGGAATGCCTTCAGTTTTACTTAGGGCTTTTACTCTTTCTGATGCCTGTGGTATGGATAAGCTATCTATTGCATTATTTTTTCCTATAGGTCAAAGTAAAAGATAAAATTCCTTCCACCTGTTGGGAAAAAAGAATAAATTCTATTGTATAGAAACTATGTAGGTTTTGTTCTTCTCTTGCATTTTGCTGTTAGAACAAACACAATAGTTTTCATATTAAAAGAATTATTGCTTAGGTTTATAGTATGCCTTTTACCTTGAAGGAACACAAAACACTTTTCAAATTACAGCTTGGACCTGGCAAGCTTCTGTGCCCTCACAGCGTCCCGTTGACTTGAATGATGTTCCCAACACATAAAGATTTCTCCATATGGATCCACTTGCAGATCTGGCCCTCAAGGCACAATTTGTCCCTATGCCAAGAGAATAAAAGCACTTTGAAGAAAGGTAACTTTACACAATTCAGTTCAGAGGTTCCACCTGGACTTTGTTCCCTGTGGAAGGAGAGGGGTTATGAGCTTCCAAGAGCAATGGGTGTTCTAGGATCTGTTGAAGAGCCCAGTGCCAGAGCCCCATTTCTTCCTGGCCCTGCCACAGCGCTGCTTTCTGAGTAGCCATGTTGCCTTTTCTGCATACCGCTGCATGTGAAATCTACCTCTCTTGCACTCTCCTTCCATTCACCTGAGAGAGTACATGCACCCACACTTGCATGTTTCATGCATTTGCCATCTGTGGTGGTGAGGAGGATGGGATTATTCCCCATGCACAAGGGGATGCTGGCAGCGTGAGGGATCACAGAATCACAGAATCACAGA
>NW_010183085.1:0-13344 GCF_000695765.1 Mesitornis unicolor
TCATTTAGGAGCTTTTGCATCATTAACTCACATGACCCGTTTTGTGAAGTCAGTTCTTTTCTAGCAAGCTTCCAGTTACATTTTCACAAGGCACTGTGTCAGCTAACTGAAACAAATATTTTGTTGTTTTTCAGTGAGAATGATCTGTGAGGAATGTTGAGATTAATGATCTTTAATTACTAAGCTTGTCTCTAGAACTTTTCTTACTTGCGTCCACCAGCTCTTATAATTTCCTAGCTAACAGGCAACTTTAGTGGCTAGCTGTGTTTTTTGAAATCAGATGTTTTTATGTTTTTCCTTTCTTCCATATTTAATCAGACTTTTCATGTCTGCAGGTATTTGTTCAAATTCCAAGAAGTATTAGTCAAATCTCCATAAGCAGCCTTTAGTACTTCAGTGTCTTCTCATATGTGACCGAGACTGTGTCATACTGAAAATATGCAGTCAAGCTGTTAAACTTTCGGTCATAATACATAAGCAGGGAAAGGCAGAACTGAAGTTGCATTAATGATAAAATTTGTGCATCTGTCAAAAATAGTGGAAAGATGTTGGGGAAAGGTGGAAGACTCTTAAGTTAGCTGTTTTTTTTTTGCACAGAAGTATTGCCTGCCTGCCTGTTGAATCATGGTGATATCTGTAGATTATCTGAGTGTTATAGACATGAAATTTTGTACTGTGGGTAAGCACACTACCTGTGAGAGTGCTTTCTCTTATCATTATTGCCTAGACAAAAGTTATTCTGCATTTAGATGGAAATGTCTGATTTATCAGCTTACAGATAGATATGTATATATAAAAATAAAGAAATATTAAGTATGTCTTGTTTAACTGTACTGAATGTTCATACTAAGATGCCTTTGAGCCTACAGTCTGTAACACTAAAGCACACCAAAGCTAGAGACATAAGTGGTCAGACTATATTAAGAGAGTAATGACGAAATAAAGAATAGAGGTTTTTCTCCAACACATTCTGTGGAGTTCCTGGGAATTCTGGTATGGCAGCACTGCTTGGTGCTTTCTGGCAACAGCTGAATTTAGCATACAATGCTAGTTTTCCATTTTGATTGAATGGTACTGATTTTGGAAGGGAAATAGCAAACTTTCAAGTTTATCAGCTTTGCTGATACGGAACTTGAAGAACTGGATTTTGCAAAGTAGAGACTTTAAGTTTCTTCAAAGACTGAAAATAGTATTTTACAATGAAAATTATTAAGCAATGTTCGTGTATTCTTGCCCTATTTCTTGAATTCTTTCCTAAAGTGTACTGTTCTGGAATTCCAGAAACTCAGATGTGGAGCTAAGTGGACCTTTACTATGGCCCAGCATGATCTTTGTGAAAAACTACTTGACTCTCTCTTGCAGCCTAAGGCAGAATATGCATATGTACACAAAAATTTAACCTATCTTAATGTTTTTAGATATTTTTTGAATTTGTAAGGAATTCAGAATTTGTGTTCTATGAGTATTGTTGTATTTGCTTTTTTCAAACACAGTCACCTGAGAATAAAAATGTAGTCTTCCAAAGTTTCCTAAAACGGAAATATTTCAGTGTAAAAAATAATTTAAGAATTTTATTTGCATGCTTACTTTGCATTATTGGAAACCAATTGCACAGGCTGTAGGTAATAGAGACTTTGGTTTGTTAATAGTTTGAGGTTTATATAAAAGTTAAAAGCACTGATGCAAGAATAGAACTCTTGATATTCATGCAGTGGAGTCCTCACCCTATGTGCTTCTCTGAGTTACGGTGATTACACTGGTACCCCAGTCATCGCCTTTTTGGTTTAATCTTTTCTGAACTAACTACAGGTAAACTCTCTTTATGAGTCTGTTCTGTTGGTCTTCTTAGAAAGGAATGAAAAACATTTCAAATTAAAATAATGAATATAATTCACACAATGTAAGTTGTTTTTTAAGCACCTTTTGGTCCATCAGCTGGGTTTTGTGCTACAGTAAAACAGATGAAAGATTACTAAATGGTAGATAAAATTTTAGGCATCCTTTTGTAAAATAAAGGTTCTGCAGCACATTGAAACTATTTTAGTAGCTAGTCACTAGTGCATCTTTGGTTTTTTGAGTGACTGTTAATTTGAAATGTATCTCAAAACTCATTCTTAACAACTATGACAGTATTCTGGTTTTTGTTATGCGAACAGACATTGGATTTGTGTGGGGGTAGTTGCTTTTATCCTTTTTCACTCCTGAATCTGAGTTGTAAATCAGACAGACTTAGGACCAACAGATACCACTTCCTGCAGTTTTCATCCATTCTATATGTGACTGAATTGGGAAACAAGAATGATAAAGATGTATTTCTGGGAAGTGAATGGAAAAGGTAATATAGATAGCTCGATTACTCTATATAGTCAAATATTCCATTTCCTTGGTTAATTAAGACTACAAGTTTCTTTGCGTAAACTGTGTGCAATTTTCTTCCTGTAAAGGAATTCCAGTAGATCATTCTGAATAGTTTGAATGTTCACAAAATGTAAGTAGACTACTTTTTGCTTTACTCTTTTTTTGGCAGCATTATCCCCAGAGATATGTAATGTTTTTTGCTCTCTCGCACAGTCTAGATCAAACACCTGCTCCCAGGTTTAGTCTCACCTCCCAAGGCTGTCAGTTGACACGTAAATATACAGACCCATGAAAAGAGCATATTTTGCCCTTCCTGCAGGCAAATGTGCTTGAATTATAATGCTGTAGGAACAAAGTGAAGAATTTCTATCAGAGTAGTATTTCACATGTAGTTGTGAAAGTTGGATAAAGTTTCTGCCTAGCATGGTTCTCATGACTTTAAACAATTCTTGAGTAGTAGAAAATTAAAATCAGTGTTTGCGTTATAATGTATCAGACTCCCCATCCTAATTTATAACAGCCTTTTTCTATGTTTTCTGTATGGACTTTTTGCAAAAGCGTGTAATGTACATGTGCATTCTCCTCTGGTTTTACAGCAGAGTAGAACATAACCCTTTTGAAGACTCAGGAACAGAAAGTACCGTTTTGCTTACCAAAAAGAACTAATATGTTGATTTGTTGTCTTTCTTCTCAAGCTTACTTCTTTTCTAAGAGGAAGAAAATAACACTGCTTCTGCTGTCCCATTTTCCTTGCAAGGATTATTAGGCTATTTGGCTTAAGCTTTGGATAAGAAATTCCCTGGCACTTCCTTGACCCAGTGTCTTTAACACATTCGTATTTTGGTTACTGTAATAAGCAACACTACTGTCCTTTTTTTAGGACCCTGATAAAGGGCATGCAAAGCTTGCTTGGCAGTCTTTTTCTGTCTGATTTTTTTCTTAATTTGGCTTTCTAGTCTTTAACAATTTTCCATGACTCTGGAGAGAAACATTTGAAAAGGCAATAGTTAACCTCTTGGACCCAAGGGAAGGCTTCCCTGACTGCAGCAGCTCCTGGACTAGCCCCCTGATATCTGTCCGCACCAGCAACAGTATGCATTAGGAGACTGTAGTTGGTTCTGCTTATTTCTCCAAAGAGTCATCCTGCTGCATTCTTACAACAAGTAATCCTTGGGAAGGAGTTGGTTTCCTCAGTGGGCTATTCCTTCTTATGTATTCAGCTCTATTAGAAATGAGATTCTCTGCTTGGTTTTATTTTCGAGATAAAATTCCCTGGGACAAATGGAAAAAAAATTCTTATTGTTTGTTTGGATGTTTATTTTAGACTGCCATGAGCCTGCTCTCTTAATTCCTTTTATCTGTATGCAGAGAAGTGTAGGAGTCTCCTGCTGGCCTTACCTGCGAATGCTGAAAGCTGGTGATGAGCAATGTCTGACTAATGGGATGTCTGTTACTCAGGAGGCAGAGGTTTGCTGGCAATGGGTTAACTGAAGGTCGGCAACTCTGGAGGGAAGCAGCCCTTTAAACTGTTAAGTGCAGGGAGAAAGTTTGTGCTGTAGTTAAGGCTACCTTTCCAAATTGCCTTTTCTTTAATGCTTTGAGACCCAAGTGTGTATGAGTATATGTACCTTAGGTTTGGAGCTGTGTGAGGGCTCCTGATGGTATCTTTAGAACTGCTGACAATTAAAAATGATGAGTACTAGGAAATTTTGTTCCAGCAAGGAGATATATTTTGCAGAAGCCCTGCTTATATGCAGATGGTAGAAGCATTTTGTCTGTTCTAGTAACTTGATAAGCAAGCAACTGTTACAGAGAATTTCTTGCTGATGCCTAGCTATAATCTAAAAGAAATCAGAAGTAATTCCTTTGGCAAAAGTGATTCTACAGCACAGTTTTTATTGTGCTACCTCTTCCTGTTATCCAAATGGGTGAGTATTACAAAAATAACTAAATAATGGAGGAGTAATCAAAACTATTATATTGTCATAAAATAGAATTCAGAATATTTAGTGATACTGGAAAGAGCAGATACTATAATTGTGGGTCAAGGTCAGTACCTTTAATAATGTATGCAATACCAACATTAACTATTAACTGTAACTGAATAGATTTTATCTCACTTGTTTTCTTACCATCCTTGGTTTGATATTGCCAGATGATGTGACAATCATAGCTGGAAGATAGAAATGAAGCATTGGTACCTAAAACAGGATGCTGCATGCTTTCCTGCTTCTCTTGGTGCCTTTTGTATATATATATTACAAGGAAGAAGAATGACTGCCATGAAGTTATTGGTAATAAACAAAACACTTTGAGGTTGTTCTAGGGATGTGAAAACAAAGACATGATTCTACTTTTGACCTGCCATATTAGAAGATACTGACAGTCTTCTAGAAAGTATCGGCGGAATCCTGCTTACTTTGTGTTAATTCAAGGACTCGATGGCTTCTCCTTGGCCAGGAAGGAATTTGAAGTTGTCCTCTGACTGTAATCTGGAGCATCTAAGACTGCTGCTGACCTGAACTGTTCCTTGTCACCAGAGTAAACTTTAAAATTATTTTGGAGTAGGTTGTATTGTCAGAAGGTCTTTTTGGGTTTTCAACTTGTTTTGGAACCAGTTAAGAAAGTGCAGAAAGCAGGAGTGCAATGAGAGCACTTAGGAGCATGAGCCAATTTCAGGCCTGCATAAAGGTGAAAAGCAGTACACCAGTTTCTAGGCTTTGTGTGGCTTTAAGTCACTTTTCTACCATCTGATGGGCTATCATTCAAACTTAGGAAACCCGCTAGAAAATACAACATTTGAATATAAAGAAGCGCAAGGTGTTTTTCTCTAGAAGGAGTAATGAATTCTGTATTTGTTGCAGTCCACTAGTTTTATTACTCTTCCAAGCATATTGCAAACCCAGTGGTTTCCTCCTCTTTAAATAATGGTCCTGAGCAGAAAAGTATGTGTGGGAGCTGAGTACATATTTTAAATAAGATTTTCAGTTCATATAATAGTGTATTTGTTCTTAAAATTAGAAATAGCAGTCATGTAAGCCACTCACAGTTATGTAACCTTCATTATTGGCAAATTTGATAGGCTGTTACTTTAAATTTTCAGCGTACATTTTTCAGTTATACAGTCTTCTTTAGGAGTTTAGGAACCTTGACTATAAACTAACCAGGACTGAAAGGACTTTCCCAGTGCCATCAGAAAAGAGTTGTTTTCCATGATTGAAAAACATTTAATATTTTTTCAGCTTAGAAGACACAAACAAAACACATTGAAAGGAACCTGTGTAGAGAATGCATCTAGATACAGGCCAAGTGATAATTGCAGTTTCAGTATTGCAAGCTTTTAGAAGTAGCTCACTGTGCTAGCATTACCATTGGAGATATGAGTTTAGACTTTGAGTTTAATGAAACTTAATAGAGTTTAACTGATGGATGATTTATTTTCTTTTCATCTGGATTTCTTATCAGTATTCCTTGTAATGAAACTCTTTCACCTATGGTTATTCATGTATGCAGCTAGAAGATGTTTCATGCAAGATTTCAGAGAAAATTCTGAGCAGTTTTTTAATTGGTCTTAAAATGCATTGAAATTTAATTTTGTTTTATTTCTATTTTTAGTTTTTTTCATCAATTTATTAGTAGTTAAGAGCTTATTTACAGAATTCTGGAGTTTCAACACCCTGCAACGTTTTATCTACTCCACATATCAATATAAAAGATTGTATAAGTTGTCAGAATACTTTGCGGTATTTTATAATACTTTACACAAAAGGTCATGTCTGCTGTCTCTCTATTTTTTAAAATTATATCCTAGAAATGTCCCTTCTTAAAAATATTCAAATACCATTGTTCATTCTTGAATTATGGTTCAAAGGTCTGTCTTCTCTGAGTCTATAAAGAAAACTCTTTTTTCCAAAGAAAAGTTTTTTATTTTCCTATTATAATTACCATAGACTTTTGTTCAAGTTCTACATTGCCAATTTAGAACCTTAATCACTTCTGTTGTCTACACTAGGTTTTTCCATAGGCCTCTACTTTTTCTTTTTTTTTTGTCTTTGTTAATTTCTTACTTGTTTTTTTTTTCTTTTGTTATGTTGTGTATGGTTTGCTTAGCAGTACATTGTTGCCTGCATACATCATATTCTCCTTTTGTACAGAGATATAATCTCTAAATGAACTTAATTTTCTTGGTCTTCCCTGTACAAATAAAGCTTAGAATTTCTTTCTTGTAAAATACTTCAAAGGTTGAGATTTTTTAATTGTGCAACAGGCATAAGAGTGAGATCATATTTATGAAATGCTGACTGAAATAACACACAAATCTAAATAAAACCATAGAAATTAAAAACTTTAATTTTAAAAAGGCAGAAAAACATTTTCATTGGAAAAAATTCTGATTTATAAGTTTCATATCCCATATATTCTATTTCTTTATTCAAGCAAAAACATACATAGTATGAAAAAGAGATCTAGAAAGTACCCTACTTGCCAACTGATATATTGTCATTATTGTGAAAGAGTAAACTGAAAGCATCCTCCATGTTCTATCTTACTGCTTTACAAAGCAGACAGTTGACTGTTTCCAATTTCTTGTAGGTTTGCTCTTCTCCTGCAATTCCTAAATACACTCACTCCTGAGTTTCCCTACTGGGAAAATAGTTGTGCTCAAATATTTGTGCCACTCAGTATTGTAATCTGAAACAAGAAAGATAATTAACCTAATGTGCAATGTGAATTTATAATTTATTTTTTTTTGTCTTAGTAAAACTACTTAGTAAAACTACTGGATTTGCAGGAGAAAAAAATATTTGATATCAGATACAAAAGTTTAAAGTATGGTATTATTTTTTTCTTTTCTTTCTAAGTCAAACTTGTAGTTGTACATAATTGTAAAATGTGAAGTTTGTGGAGCAGTCCTAAAAAAAATTGCTAGGAGCACAGTGAAATGGAGATTAACATAAGACATCTAAAATATGCCTCATCCTCAAAATTGCCTACTCTTGAAACATCTTCAACTCCCAGAGTTTCTACCATCAAGAGACAGATGAGGCAACTAGAAGTGTTCAAAGATTTCTTCTCAATATCCATGCCTCAAGACTACAATCAGCTAGAAACACTTTACACTGAAACTGCCTTTCTGCTGTAGAAATATCTTCAAAGATTCCATCTCTCAGCTTCAGTTTGTGTCTTGGATCTTTTCAGATAACATAAACATGATGCCTTTTGCTCAGCACTTGCTAAATCAAATAAAGGTTTTTCAATGCACAGAGAAATCCACCTTCAGTTAGGATCGAAACCTGGTGCATTTCTTCTTTCCATTGTTTGATGTGTTAATTGAAACTGAATGATGTGAAAACCAATGCAGTAAATCCAGTGAGCATATGCTTAAGATAATTACAGCAAATATTACCTTCATCTGCTAAAATCATGTTGGATGCTCTCATTCATGGTATCTGAACTTTGACACTGCTGTTCTGACTCTGTATTTCCAGTAGGTTAGTATTCAGCATTACCGTACACATAACTTATTTTTGATCCTTTGAGTTGCAGGATGACAGAGGCAATGCTTCTTTCACCCTCAGTAAGTGAGGGTAGCATCTCATGTCACTAGAATCCATGCAACTGGATCACAGGTCACTTCAAGTGCCTAATCTGCTTCATAAAAGAGTTGAACATGAATCATTTGAGAGACTGATGAGACAGATGTAGACTGTTAAAGGCAGTCCCACTTTTGGGGAAAAAACACACAGAGATATTTATCTTCAGACCCACTTTGCTCTCATACTATCCACTGTGCTTCTTTGGGGAAAGTCAAACATCTTTTTGACAGTCTTGCATTTGGTAGACAGCAATCAAATCTTCCCTTCTCCTAGGACTGAATAAACCCAGGTCTTTCACCCTGTCATCATAAATCGTGTACCCAACCACTGACCATCATGGTACCCCTTTACTATACTTAATCTGGTAGGTCAGTGTCTTTCCTGGAGGAGTCCAAAACCAGGCATAGCCACACATGCAGTCTCAGAAATGCTGAACAGAATCAATTGTATAAACCAACTGACTATATTCTTGCCTATACAGCTAGTATGTTGTTAGCCTTTGACACAAAGCCATGTCACTACCTAATGTTCAACTTGTTGCTCAGAAGGACCCCACTTCCTCTGCAAAGCTGCTCTCTAGCCAGTTGGTCTTCTAGAATGTCCTGTTGGTAGGGATTATTCTGGCAGGACTTTGCCTTTGTTGAACTTCCTGAGTTCCTGTCATCCCATTTTTTCTACATCTGAGGTCTCTCTGAACAGCAGTCCAGCCATAGTGAGTGTATTGGTTGCTTCCCTTAGTTTTATATAATTTGTGAACTTGCCAAGAGGCACTCTAACCCATCTTTGAAGTTGTTAGAAAAGACATTGAGCAGTACTGGCTCTGGTATGGATCCTTGAGGGATGCTTTTAATTGCTGGCTGCCAGATGGACCCTACACCACAGATCATCACACTTTGAGCCTTATGGTCCAGACAATTTCCCAGCCACTTTATCTACTTTTCAATTCAGATCTCAACTATTTGGCAATTAGGAGATGGGAGACCATCTCGAACGCTTTGCCAAATTCAAGGTATACACCATTGCCTGCTCTCCCATTATTCTTACAGTCAGTCATCTCCATACAAAGATGATCAGGTTAATAAAGCAAGATTTTTCCTTAGTAATCCATGCTGACTGTTTCCAATCACCTTTTTGTCCATTAGGTGGTTGGATATTATTCTCAGGATGATTTGCTTTGTGACTTTCCTAGGAAAGGAGGTGACACCTATATTTCCCCGCATCTCATCCTTTGTGAACGTAAGTTCATGTGATATTTGCCTCTTTTTTTAAAAAAAATGAAATTAGATACTAATAGTAGCAGAATAGAGTGGACCAAATCAATTGGACTGGGAATATTCACATTCCAGAATGGGAACCACATAAAAGTGAATTAACTAGTCAAAAAAATTCCAACCCCCAAATATTAGAACAAGCAGTACAGAAAGCCTGTGAACAGTTGCAAACTATTAAAGGTACAGTAGCTGAAACCCAGATGAAATATGAGCTACAACTTTAAAAATTAAATAATAAAAAAAAAGGCAAACCAATCTCCACCTCAAAGTAGTATTAAGAAAAGTTCTCTGTAAAGACTCAGTGGGGAAGTTTTTTGTGGCCCTCACAGAGAAAAGGTCAGCATTTAAAACTCAGGCTTGCATTGGTGAGAACAGTAGGTAGACCAATAAACAATGTCAGAACAAATGCAAGTGGAAAGTTGAGAAAGCTAAAAAAGCTCTTGAAGACTGTTTTTGAAAGATGCTTAAACTGTGTTAGTAAAATTTTGCTTAAATAAAGTGAAAAAAAGCCTGTTAGGAAATTTGTGGGTTTTCTTAATGGTATCAGTGTAAAAGGATACATAAGGTTTACAAGACCGTAAAAGAATAGCTCAGTGAATCTTTGCATCAGTCTTCCCTGCTGAAGATGCTAAGAAGATGCCAACAACTCATGTATTTTTTGTATCAGATAGATCAAAAGTATTAGATCTGCTTGAAGTAACTGTACAGCAATTATGAGGTCAAGTAGACAATTTTTTTTTAATATCTTGATGTTAATGTGTGAAGAAACTGGATGAAATTACTGAACTGTAACCTTATTGTAAACAGCCACTGTGCCAGTGGACTGGCAGGTTGCCACTGTAACTCCCATCTACAAAATGGGCTCCAGAGGGAGCTGCAGACCAGTGAGCCTGGCTGCTTTCATACTTGGGAATATGGCAGTCTGCCTTTAGGAAAAAGAGACCTAAAAAAAAAGAAGAAAAACATAACAACAACAACAAAGCAGAGATCAACCCAGTTCTGTTGGGGAAACATCAGTGTGGTTACTGTAAAGGGAAATTGTGCTTCATTAACCTCCTGGAATTGCAAAAGAGTGACAGTAGCTATGTGACAAAGTCTGGCCTGTATTTTCCAATTGCCTTTGACAAAGCTCCAGATGAAAGTTTATAAAGAAATTCCATTCCTGTGTGACTGGAGGAAAGTCCTTCTAGTGACAGGGAACCGGTTAAAGCAGAGGAAACAAAGGGCAGAGCTAACATGCCACTTTCAGGATGGAAAATTGGAATCAGACTGCAGAAACTGTTAGAACTGTTAGAGTTAGAAACTCTCCTGAGTAGCATCTGCTTTTGCCTCTGCTGGAGACAGAGCACTGGAGATGGATGGACCTAGCGCTGGTCTAACCCAGTTGGACATTTCTAGCATTCATGCAAGCCAATCATTGACTTGTATGGGTTGGATCTTGTAATATACATTGTAATTTCTTCTCTGCACTTCCTTGAAATATTTCCAGCTTAGATATATCTTAACTTCAGTTGGAGACTATTTCACAGACTGAATTTGGTAGTGGTTCAGATATTCAGACAGTAAACCTCCCCCTTTACTTATTTCATATAATTTAATTACTTCTGCATGTCTTTCATCACCCTAAGAAAATCTTTATGTAAAAGCTAACTCTTGTTACAAATCTTGTACAATTGTCATTGTATACTTTTCGTTTAGTATGTAAGGAGGCAGTATGTATGTATATATGTGCATAAACGTGCGTTCATTCAAATAATGTTTTTAAAGTTGAAAAATAGCATGTTCAGAAGATAAAGGTTAAAGCAGGAAACATGTAATATTGAATACAGTCTTTAACTATGTGATCAGAGACTGTTTTTTCAAGGAAACATTTTGCTGTTCAGTGCAGAAAGTGAACATGCTATGAGGAGTTTGGACAGTGTGGAGGTAAAAGCCACTGTGGTCTGTGTTATAGAAATTGATGATGACTGAGGCACAGAGGATGAAAGAAGAGCAAAGAAACTTAACCTTTGAAGGCAGCTCAGTGACCCTGAAAATAGTTGGAGTCTTGTGTCATGCAAAGCAAGCTACTTTAACTTTTCACATTTTGCATTTTCTTTGTACTTCATGTGAGGCTGTGAGATATGAGTTGCAATGTTTAGAGCTACAGCTGAGTCAGAGGTGCATTTAACATATAATGTGCTTTGAAATACTGTGTATACTGAAGCACCTTTTTTAAAAAACCATTACCTTAATTTAGCAGATATTTTGGCCCAATTTTCTTTGTGCTTTATCTCAGAGGGATTTTGTAAAGCATAAATTTCCTGTGAAACAGGGGCTGCTATTTAGACTACAGCAAAAATGGCTGTGAGGAAACAGAGCTAGAATAATGTGTATTTGTATAGGATATGAGGTTATATTTTAAGCAAAATGTGCATATTAAATGACTGCCCTCTGTTCTATGTGCTGTAGGATCATAGACTGAAATAGGTGGTCATCTTATTGTTAAAACAGTGCACAATTATGTAACTGAGTCAGAAAACTAAAGTATAAATGAACCATTTAAAATAATGTCTTTTATTTCAGCATTTCCCAAATTGGCTTTGAAACTTTAGCATTGGTGTCATGGCAACTTTATTTGTATGTAATTTTAGTAAAATGAAAAACAGTAATTCAGGTATTTTGTTGTACTGACTGTAGCTGAATGATGTTACAGAATAAACTATAGTAGTAATTTAGTAGTAGATCAGGGCTGGAAAAGGGTGGGAGAGATTTTGTTAATAGGTTTCTCAAACAGTTGCTAGAAGAGGAATGACAAGTTATATCTGCACAAGGTTGGCTGGTGGTTTCCCCTGAGACTGCATACTTATTCACCTCTTAACCAGGATTCCATCTCCTGTTGGTCTCTTTTTCACCTCAGGCATTTCCTTACCTAAAAAGGATCGGCTGAAACTTCCTGATTTATGTTACAACCAGTGTTAGATCTGAATTTTGTAAATTCAGATTTATAAATTTTAACCAGGTGTTGTACAAATGACTCCTTACATTTGAAGTATGCTAAGTGGCATCAAATTAGAACTAATTCCTGGACAACTTCTTCCTCAGTAATATGTTGATATGATTTTGGTTTAATTTTTTAATGGTTTTAGTTGCATCTGTGTGATTGTTCTGTGGTTCTTTTTTATTTCCTCTTTTGTAGACTGAATCTTGAAGAAGAATTAGGTCAGATGAAAGTATGCCAATCTGTAGGTAAGTTCACAATAGAGTTTAAACTGTGTTTACAACGAAAAGGAGAAGGTTTAGTATTTTATATATGTATATGTAGTCTACTAGAAATACTACTTTTAAAGCTAATTTCTCTCCAAAGGTTAATTTCTTTTTCTTGAATGCATATTTTGTAAGCATAAGGCCATACATATTCTATTTCAAAGTATGTTCACCGTTAAGTTCTCCAAATGCCAATTAAATCAATGACAACTTTTTATATATTTACACTAATGTTTGCAACTTCTGTGTATATACTACATGTAAAATTAATTATTTTATGTTTAAAGTGTCTGTGTTTATAAATATATATGCATAAAATCTAAAACATGTTTATATTTTTATGAAGCTTTCTCCAGAATCTCAAATGGTTTCTTCAGTATTGAAATACAGTGATACAAGATTTCATGCTCATTCAGACTTCTTTTTTAATACTAGTCACACGGAGTATGTGAATTTGAAGGTAAATCAGAACAGTGGAACTCTTAGAAGGATTGGTCATAAATATATTCTTTATATCTTTACAATTTTTAAAATAGTTGATGGTTCTGTCTTTGTCAATTGGATAGCTAAGATAGTATCATTGGCTCACCATTGCTCCTCTGATTCTTTGTATTGCTGTTTCTGAATGGTCTGGTAGAAATATTCGAGAGTGCATAGTTACAGTTCAGCTGAGTGTCACATCTCTGGTGAATTCTTATGCACAGTATTGTGCAAAGGAAGGAAGGAGGAGACTTGGAGAAGTAGTCCACATGTTCTTGGCAATAAAGCCTTACCATTCTTTATTCCAATTTTTTGCTGTGGCTGTTTTCTAGGCATTTTTTTTGTGTGTGATAATGTTGACCGCTTGAATGAAGAAAACCAGCTTTTTTTTC
>NW_010183086.1:0-2124 GCF_000695765.1 Mesitornis unicolor
GGGGGAGCTTTCCAGGTGCCTTCCAGCTCCTAAAATTCTGTGATGTGTGATTCTGTGAAGCATCACTGGGGTGGTGCAGTGGTCGCTGCTGGTCTCTGCCTCCCGTTGCAGTAGAAAAGAGGATCTTCACCATGGTCACCATGTAGACCTCTAAATTTGTGTGAACCTTTCCCCTTGCACTCGTAAAAGTCACTGCCAGGATTTTATTCCTGCATTTATTCAGGCTGTAAATGTGTAAGAAAGTGTCGCGGGTGAACATGGGGTGTTCCATCTGTCGTGCTTTGCTTTATATCGCGATCGGGGTTTGCATTTCTCATTAGCAGGGCTGCAGTTAGTGAGTTTTGGTGTCATTTATTGGCTGAGTTGATGAAGGAAGAGCACAGAATTCAAGCTGTAACAAGAGTGAATTCTTTCAGCGCAGGTTTAGGGCTCTCCCGTGCGTTTGTGCTCTTGGTTTGGCTCGCGATAAGATGCGCCGCTGTGGAATTTGCTCGGAGCAGGGATTTGCAGGAATTCCTGTTTCTTACCACACGAACATCTGCGCCAGGCTTCTCCCTCCGCTCCGCGGTACCCGAGCGCCCGTCGGGAGGAGGATTTGTGTGCCCCAGTAAAAACCCAAGCGTTTGGGGGGAAGGAAAACTGGAGAAACAGAAACAGAGCTGCTAAAATCAAGGGGAAAACTCCTCTGGGCTGTGCTGCGGCGTCGGGATGTGCGTGTTTATTTGATGTGCTGCCTTCTTCCCTTCTCGTCCCAGCGCGGTTTTTGAAGAAAGCAACATCCTCCCAATAGGAAAAAATCAAAACAGCGCGGCCCAAAAATAGGTAGGAAATGGGAGTAAACAAATACGATGGATGGTCTCTTGATCCTGCACTTAAAGCATTTGGATTGAAGGGTTTCGTGTTCTCGTAGAGAGAGCTGTCTGTAACTCGCTAATTAAGCCAATTAGCTCCAGTGTCATCAGCCTGTCTGCAAAAAGCAAAGGGCTGACGTTCTGAAGGAACCTTCAGACTGAAGTGATCCAATATTTCAAATTGCTGCGTCTCACAGGAATAGGAAGAGCGATGAAAGGATCATTCAGACTCTGGGTGACTTAAAACCAGGTTTCCCATAGAAAAGCAGGTTTTTCGTTTTACTTCTAATTCTACATGGATGCTAAACCTGTCATCTTCACTTTAAATTTGACTACGTCTCACGGCATCACATAATTTGCTTGTAATCCTTTCTTCCTGTCGATAGTAGAAAAGGCTGTAGTAAATAGGTCCGGGTGTTCATCTAAAATACTTTCTGTAATGGACTTATTTTCACCAAAAAAATGGCTTTGAGAGGGTCAAACAAGGAGGAGGATTTCTCTATTACTGAAATAAATCCCCATGACACAGCATCAGGTGCAGGGGCGAGCGTTGAGGCCACTGGGACATCGGTGCTGCCACCATTGGTGTGAACGGTCCTGGGTCAGCAGGAGCCACCCGGGCGTGGAGGTGACGCTCACATCGACACCGGTGCCGCGTTTTACTGCGAGGGCGAGTGCTAAAAACACAGCTTTTATTTCAGCAAACTCCATCCGAAGCCACTTGCTGCCTTCAGACCATCTGCGTCCTTCCACGGGCCTTACCCAGCGCTGCCAACATCTTCTGGGAGGTGGGAGCCCCGCGGACGTGCCCTGTGGATGTGCAGATGCCCTCGACACGTGTGGGTTTCTCCTCCCCGGTCCCTGCGGTGCCGATCCCCGAGCTGATGTTTTCGGTGCTACCCACAATAACGGAAAGATCTTTCCTGCCAGATAAGAGGCAGTAATTGTGGTTGGCTCGGTCTGCGTTCCCCTGTTAACTTGACATTTTAATTTGTTGGAGTGCACGGCTCTATCCCCTCCAGAGCGAGCAGGGGAAGCTGCACAGAGGGATCCTGCACCCTCTGCTTTAAGGATTTCTCTTCCAAAAAGTGGACTGGTGCCATGGATTGGTCCTCTCACTGAGCACCTGTGTTTGAGAGCAAACTCCAGAAGTGAGGAGGAGGTGGTGGGTGAGAAGCCATCCCAGTCCTGCACTGGTTCACCCTGGGGGCTTTTACACTGAACCGTGACCAAACCAAGAGGTGCAGCAAGTTTGCAGATGACACTGAGTTGG
>NW_010183087.1:0-368 GCF_000695765.1 Mesitornis unicolor
TCCGTGAAATGGGAACAATCTCCCAGGGCAGTGGTGAATCCCCCTACACTGATCAGTTTTAAGACTCATCTTAACAGGTTGCTGCCTGATCCCATTTCAACTCTATTTTACCACGAAAGCTTGGACCGGATGATCCTTGTGGTCCCTTCCACAGAATCCCAGACCGTTAGGGATTGGAAGGGACCTCCAAAGCTCACCCAGTCCAATCCCCCTGCCGGAGCAGGAACACCCAGATGAGGTTACACAGGAAGGCGTCCAGGCGGGGTTTGAATGTCTGCAGAGAAGGAGACTCCACAACCTCTCTGGGCAGCCTGGGCCAGGGCTCTGTCACCCTCACTGAGAAGAAGTTTCTTCTCCAATGGAAGTGG
>NW_010183087.1:573-1413 GCF_000695765.1 Mesitornis unicolor
TACGCTGGACTCTCTCCAGCAGTTCCTGTCCTTCTTGAACTGAGGGCCCAGAACTGGACGCAATATTCCAGATGCGGTCTCACCAGGGCAGAGCAGAGGGGCAGGAGAACCTCTCTGCCCTACAACCACCCCTCCTGATACACCCCAGGATGGCATTGGCCTTCCAACCTGGGATTTTACGATTCAACGCCATGACCAATCAGTTTCTCCAGCAGAGCGCTGAGGAAATGCCACTAAAAGCTTCACTAAAATCCACGTCCAGGCCATGCACAGCCCTCCCCTCACCCGTGGGTGCCCACACCCGGTGTCACTTACCCGCCCGGTGCCACTTACCGGCGCGTCGCCGCTTGAGGGTGACGTAGGGGAGCAGGTCGTGGCGCGTGATGATCCGCAGCAGCTGCAGCACCTGGCGGAAGTTGGTCTCGTCGCAGCGGCCCTGCCGCTCCAGCGCCAGCAAGAAGTCCCTGCCGCTGCGGATCATCCCCCGCTCGTAGTCGTCGATGACGTCCACGAAGAGGAAGGAGAGCACCCGCACGTCGCGGTGCGTCAGGTGGGTGCCCACGATGTCGAACATGCGGTGCAGGCTGTACAGCCCGTGCTCGCGGTCGCCTCGCTCCTCCGGCCAGGCCTGGGCTCGGCTGCGTTTGAAGGCGGCCATCGTCTGCGGTGTGACCCTGCGGGGACAGAGAGGGGCGAGGGGGTTGAAGCCCTTCGCTGGTCATGGCAAAACCCGCTCCTAGCCCCCTGCTGCGTGTCCCGGCTCCTCCTCTCCTCGGCTGCAGCAGATCCCACGTGGAGCTCAACAAGGCCAAGGTCCTGCACCTGGGTTGGGGCAATCCC
>NW_010183088.1:0-18201 GCF_000695765.1 Mesitornis unicolor
ATTCTGTGATTCTGTGATTCTGTGATACAAAGAGGTAGGTGGACAGAATTATTAAGCAGGCTGTCTGTAACTGTCCACTGAACTACTCAATTCATACAAAAGATGGGGAAACCCGGGGGAAGATATAATCCTTAACCTTCATTTAGTATAACCCAAGGTTATATGATTCTTCTCAGTATAATTATTGTAGAGCACAAAAGTATACAAACGTAAAGCCCTAATGCTTATGGAAGGTTTGTTGTATTCTATACCCTTCTAAGTCAAGTTTGTGAAAGCAAGATAACAAAAAGCTGAACAGTGCAGTCCAGTAATTTCTTTCAAGTCATGTGTCATGGATAATTTAGAGATTTGTCTGCTTATGATAATAGGCATGCTACTGACAGAGCATTAGACTGCGGATCAAACAAAAAATTACAGGAATACATACTCTTTGAAAGTTTCTTAGTTTAATACTAGTTAAGATGCCCAATAAATATTTCCAAAACAATATTAATTTTAAAGACAGGGATTAAAAACGGGGGATTCTGCAGACTATGGACTTCGCTAAGATTATCTGAATAAGCACTGTTTGCCTGGGTAAATATGGTAGTTCTCTGTCTTGGCATTTCATTGTGTCTGTATATATAGTGAAACTTTCAAGGTATCTTCATTTATGCCTAAATGGAATGGCCAAAGCCAAGGAGGAGTATCAGCCCCCAGAAAGTTTAGTTGAGGCACACTACACCCTACAATGTGTGTCAGACTAACAGTCACAGTTTGGGCCCACAGAACCGCACAGTTGTTATCTGACAGAATGAGGAGATGAGGATATCCAGTAATATGACTTTGGCTATAGCATTTTTTATTTCTTTATGTGACCTTAGAAACCCTTATCTTAGAGCTTTAAGATAGTGGCAGATCCAGACATCAATTAACCATTGAATTGTTTTAATGTAATTTTGTGACTGTGGAGAAAGATACCAAAGTGCCTTGGGAAATCAAACCGCATCCTCAGAGAATGGCAGACATAGAGTTTAATGGGATATGTTTTTTCAGTAAAAGAGAACAGAACCTATATATACTAAAACTCATGTGAAATTACTCTTCAGAGACGTTTAGCTGCATAGCATTATAGATCATGGTGTACAATGACATCCCAGCCCATAAAGCCACCTTAATCAGGGTTTCTCTCCTATGGCACCATCCTATTTTCAACTAACAAAGCTTTCAGATGAGCCAAAAAGGGGTACTTTGCTCCCATCATTACAATTTCTGCTCTTCTTTTCTTTACTCTTTTCAAAAACATGAAAGCATTGGATTGCTAATTACTTTTATCCAGCCTATAGGAAAATTAGTTTATCTTCCTGATCAAAGCAAATTAGGTAGATCATGGCTGATTAGAATGCAACAGTAAAATCTCCATACTTTCTATTCCACCCCCTTTTCTCTCAGAAATGGGGCCTGTGTCAAACATGTAGGTATTTCCCACGGCCAGTCTGGACTCTGTTTCCAACGGGCTCTGGGGCTGAGACAATGGTTCTTAAACAGACACTGAAGTTCTTTAGTTCAGTCATTGTGCAAGGAAAGAACCGGTAACCCCTCAGCTAGCATTTGATGAAACATCTAGATTTACATATCTCCCTAATTGCACTTTTTGAATGTGAGTGAGATTTATCTGACGAGAGTTAAATGCCTCCTTTATTCTACTACCCAAAACACAAACCTAGGCTCTCCAGGCAGAGTTGCATTTGATTCTGATCCTAGCACTAAAATTTTGGTTTTTCACTACAGTGGGACAAAGCAACATCTACCTTTACTGCTCAAAGCACGATCTAAAGAATGGCTTGGCTAGTTGCTTCCAAGGTGGCTGCTGCATTACACTGCAAAACTGAACAGCATTACTCTTTCTAAGTAACTGCTTCAAGCAGCATTTTCTATCACTCTAGTATTTTACTATTCACTTTTTGCCCTTCATAACTCATTTCCCTTCAATTTGTGTTCTATGGCTTTAATAGATGAAAGCCAAGCTATACCGCTACTTTATTTATAACCAATTACTATAAATTAACAGTAAATCTCACATTTAGCTCCATTTAAACATCACTATGCAGCTGCCTATTTGAAAATAAAATGGTTGCCTTCTTTCACTTCAGTGGGCACAATACAAAACATCCATTGAGCTATTCCTTTATTGCAGCTGCCAATGCCCAGCCGACTTTTAACAAACCAACCAAGCGGAATAACAATGCAGCTGCAACATTTTATGGTATTTCTGTTAGTTCTCTTTTGAGACTGAAGGTGTTAATTAGGAATCAAAGAATACAACCCTGCCAGCTTTCTTTCACAAACTATACACTGGCCACTGCAGTTTTCAGAAGAAAAATAAATCTAATAAAGGGACAAAAATGTTGTTTGTCACACCAGTAACGTGTATTTAAGACCCTTTGATCATGAGCTTTTTATGTAGTCTTGTCAGACAGGCCGAAAATATTTTTTCCTCTTTTCTCCTTTCTTTAGGCTCTTCTGAATACTGATTCTAGGGTTGTCTGGAAAGGTGAAACTGGAATGCTTTACAGGTTAAAATGGCTTTGCTGAGCAAGACAGCTTTAAATCAAATCACATCATAATTGTTCACTTTTCTGATTCAAGCGTAAGTTGTTTTGAAATACAAATGATCTGTTCCTGTCATGGAGTTTACTAATTCTGTGTATCATTCAACATTTCAAACATTTAAATATGTGCGGGTATTTTAATATTAATACATAAATTATTTTGTGGAATCTTATTTTAAACCACAAAAATGCAAGTTTACAGGATGCTGCAGAATATCCATTACATACATATTTTCACATGTGTACCATACAATATATATTCGATATTTTATTTACACTTATTAACAATAATCGTATTAGAGTATCACATATTCAAAGGTAGCAGCGTGAAGTCATTACCTTTAATCTTTAGTCAAAGTTAAAACCTTAAAATAGGTTTATGAAGTTAGTACAACTGAGAATTAGTCAAGCTTGCTAGCTTACCCAGCAAGAGCTTTCACTGTTAAATGCACAAATCATGCCAAAATCCATTAATCCTGCCAGGGAAGGGCAGAAAGAAGCTCTGGCTGTTGATTTAATGATAATGATTTGAACAGGCTCTTAAGGGTACCTGCAGAGTTTCCTAAACAGTAAAACAAATAAAGACAATTTTTAAGAAATACTTCTTACAGAAGTATATATAACAGTTTTCCTTGACTTAAACAATATGTAGGAGAAGCAAGGTTTTAAAATACAATTCTACTTATCTTGTTATACATTCAATATAACTCCTTATAATGTTATATATATATATAGAATGTGATTATAAAATGTATTTGGGGGATTTGCTGTTCAGTAATCAAGAAATACAGAACTGGCTTGAAAATGTTAAATTACAAATCAGTAATAAAAAAAGGTTTTGATCAATGTTGTCATGTTATACATCTGATGTAAAGTGCAGTCTGACTGCTGCGACAGACACACAATGAGATAATTCATAGTTATAAAGGTACATTTTCTTTAGTGCCCCAAGTGTACAATTTCTTACATTCCCGCATTTCTGAAAAGTGAAATGTAAAACTGGAGAATGGTTTAAGATTTTTAGAAACACAAACATATCTACCTTTTTTTTTTGGTAAAGTGATAGATGAGATTATAACATATTAAATATGACTGCTGTATTTTCATCTGTTGTACTTGTTGAGCATTGGTTGGGGATGCAGAATTTGGCTTGCTATTCAGAGCAAGCAACAGCAGCTGGGAAGCAGAAGAGAATATTCTCTTTCTGCATATGGAATAAGGTAAAAATAGCAAATATATTTTAAATATATGCAATCACTTCTTACAATGCTTTTTTTCATATTATTGCATCATAGTAGGGCCACAGTGTCTAAAGGAATGAAATTATTCCTGTAGAAAGATGTCAAGTATATACACACAAGCCATACTTCTCTAATAAGTCATAATAATAATTAGAGTCTTGTTGCTAAGAATTTGTTGAAGTTCTGCTCTCGATGATGTATTTCATAGCTATTTCAGAGTAAGGTGGCTTTTTCAACTGTAAACTCATACCTGAAGAGTCTTTTGTCACTCTCTTAAACATGGTCTCATGTCGTCAATAGCCTAAGGATATATATATATATATCTTGGGTGGAGTTTGCCATTAAACAGACAAAACTTTTTACCTGTGGGTATTATGATATGGAGTGGATGGGTTATTTTTTTCCAATTTTGGAAATGCTTTTTTCCCATTCATTATTTTAAAATTATTTGGTGTATAAACTTCATATTTACTTGACCCTTCAATTTCAAGAACTGCTCTATGAAATTGTTTTTGCAGAGCTATGTCTGGGTGAAAAATTTTCTCTCAGTTGACTACTAAACTGAATCACTGTAAATGAACTCAAACTCTTTGAGAATGTTTACCTGCTTAGTTTTGCTGAATTCTAGACTCATCCAGAATAGTCTGAAGAATTTATGTTCTGCCTATTATAAGCACCTCCAATGGAATTCTTTCAAAATACTATGTTTATCAACTATACCAAATTAACCAAGACAAAAGACTTTTGCTGATGAGCACATGACTACAACTAAATAAAATATAAGAAATCCCCATCCCTACGTTTTTCTGCATGTTCATTTTTGCATTGGAAACTGCAATGGTGCACAGGTACTTGAAAAGTTTTCCACTCCCCTTCATTTGCTCACTGAACTCCCAATCCGTTGTCCCTGTTCCTTCAGCTGCGCTGGTTTGGCTGTTTCTGTGCCTCCATTCTAAAACAGATCAGTGAAATGAGGTATATATTTTTCAAAAAACAGAACTGTGTTTCTTTTTAAACTAGATTATTTCACAGATCTGCTTAGAAGCACAGCCCAACAAAAAGCTGAGTCAGCACAGTTGAAAGAGATGAAGCCTGAACTGGGAGGGTGGGCATGACTGGCTTTGAGGGGGGAAAGCCAACATTAACATCCTAAACTCTCTCTGTTGCAGAGGGGCTCTTAATATGGAAGCAAGTTTTTTCTGATTATCCTATTTCAAATCCACTCTTCCAGAAAATTCTGACCACTATCTTCTTCCAATTCTGTGAATTCAGAAACATAACTAGCAAGGACAAGCAGCTCCCACTCAAGGAATTCAGCTGCAGAAAAGCAAGTTCCTTTCCCAGTGCCCTGCCCTGCTAAGTGAAATTAGCAATTGTGCTTGAGCTGGGACCATCCAGAGTCAGGACACATGCTGGCACCTTGGAAGTTCACTTTTGGTGGTCTACCTCTCGTGAATTGTTTTTCCTCATAATTCTAGCAAGTCCTAAATCTGTTACCTTTCACAGCTTGTAGAAAAAGTCCATTTTTGTTCCTTATGCTTTTGTATGAAGAGATTATTTGCTGATGGGACTAGAAGAGAAAGTGTATAGATAAAACGTACCAGAAAATAAAGCACAGAAATGAAACTTTTTTTGCCCTCTTTCTCATCTCTTTCACTAAACCATCAATGTAACAAGATTTTGTGACTTACCCTCATGTACAATCTTTGAACTGAACCCAACCTGTCCACCACATCCTCATTCTGTTGTCCTTTCAGGCACAGTAATTATAACAAAGAACAAAATTTGTTCTCAAGGTTGGCTTCTGCAATGGCACTGATTTTTGATTACTCTGTATTTTTTAATTTTGTTAAGCAAAGAATTAAAAAAAAACCAACAAAATTTTGTATTCACTGAACAGTCACTATTTAACTCTAATTTAAAGGAATTTAGAAAAACAAACTTACCACAAAAGCATACAAAAAGATTAAGACTGCTTTGTTTAGAGAGAAGAGGAATACAATAGTTAGACTATACATATATCTCCTCTTCATAACGAGAACCGATCCTCTTCCTAATAAAGAGATCCCTATAAAAATAAAGCTATCAATATTTAATACTTTAAAAAGCACTCTATACGTATCTGTAAAAACTTGCTTTGAGGCAGCTAAAATTAGTATTTTGACAACATTTAGAAAGGGTCGGTGTGATCTCAGGAATAAGCATATTCACAAGTATGTTAAAATACCGTGGAACACATTTGTTTTCACTTATAAGGTAGCAGTTAAATATCCTCCAAAGTAGACTCCAGGCATGGTTGCTGTTAGAATGAGATACAGATTTAGTCACCTTGGTCTGATCCATTTTGTGATTTCTTATTTTACCCTTCAGAATACAGGTTGTCTAATAATTCAACTCTGATTTTTCCCATTTTAATTGCTTTGTAATCTGTGAACTCTTCAATAATGTGATTCTATTTTATCAGACCTTACACAGTTCACTGTGACAACAAGACCACTCAATTTTCATATTTATTTGACAATAACTACTTCCACAAAGAGGAAGGAAGGACCTAGGAACATGACAGAAACCTAGGCAGTGATCTGAGGATCAAATTTAGACAACTGTCTAAACAGCCCTCTCAGGGTGAGGCAGACAACGGTATATGGCAAACCTACTCAGTAGCCAGAGAAGGACACTTACACTCTTTGCTTGACAGCTCTGACCAGTGGAACAGTTCCCAGGATATCTATGAGCTGACTGCTGTTCTAAAAAGCAGTCTTAGGCCTTTTCTACTTTCTTGGTGAGCTGTGTTGCTGTCCTAAGTAATCTACAAAGGAAAATATTTTAATATGGCAAAAGGTACCTCTAGCCACCCCTGCCAGGCCTGCTTTTTAGAAGCAGCATAAACTCTGCTCCAATATCCCTTACTGAATTCCTAATCAGTATCTTTCAAAGTCAACTGCATCACATGCTTTATGAAATGCAGAGAGAGTAGCACCACTTACAGAACTGGTATTAAAATCAACCTTTTATTCATTTTAATATCACTCAGTCTCACGTATATACATACTTACGTGGTGACTTCTCAAACTTGTTTCTCTACAGCGGGAAGAAGCTTATGTTATTTATTTAGAAAAAAAATGCAGGTCTATTCCATGTCATATGTTTGAAGACATTATTTCATGGTCTAACACTTACTTTAATTTGTCCAGTTTGAATTTTTATCCATCAATATTGTGTCTTATGTTAATACACAATATATTATGCTAATACAGTCTGTGCTACTAGTGGTTTACAACAATTTTAAAATTAGTGTATGATTCCATGCCAGCAGAAACCTAAACATCATCTTGCTTATAATAAAATTTAATTATGTATTTTTACTAAATCTGGCAGTCAGAGACAACCCTGTCAACAAGATTATTATGAATATGAAAGAAATATAAAAAATATTCATAGGAAATAAAATTCTTGATTTTACATGAGTTGCATTATCTATTCTGATGGATGATGGCATAAAAGGAAAGACAGATATCTGAATGCTGTTGGGGTTTCTTTCTCCACATTTAAACCCCTGTGAACTGAAATCAATCTTCATGCACAGTTATTTCTTTATACTTGCCCTGACATATGACAAAATATTTTAAAAATGTGGTTTTTAACTAAAAGTTAAAAACATACATATACTGCATCATTAAAATACTTACTCAAGAATGATATGCTCTGAAGCAGCACTGTAGCATCATCTTGGTATGCAACTTCAAAGTGTCTTTCTCACACTGTAACTACTGAGAAATTCTACCTCATATTTAATCTTCATCAATAATGGTGCCATAGTGCATAAAGAAAAATTCTGAGCTCCCTTTGTACTGTGTCATCCTTACCACCTGCTGCAGCCCTGGGCTGTTTCTTCCAGGTCAGCTTACACAGTCTTGAACCATGCGTTCTCAAAGTGCACCCAGGGTCACTGCAGTAGCCAGAGGGCTGCTCTAATTGCACCCAAGAGGACCGACTCAGGCCTTGGCGTGTCAGTTTTGGCTGCTTGAAGACCTCAGTTTGCCTAATAAGCCAGGAGCTGCTCCATGAGTCAAGGAGCATACAAATATACTAGTTGCTTTGTCAGCTCTTTAGACTCATCTTGCAGAGTCACATTAGCTAGTATTGGTCCAAGGCATTTTACTGTGAATAGACTTGGCAGCACAGAGGAATACTCAGATTAATGTCTAAATTTGCTAATAAATGTTGTATTACCAAATGTTTTAATTGGTGGAATTATTTCTGATAAACACCATTCTACAGAAGGCTTATTTCATGTCTGATTTTGTTTCATGCTGTTACAGCTAGATATGTATATAATTTATCATATTTAATGCTAGTAGTGATATTACTGACTGAAAGAATATAGACATAATGCTTTGCTGCTAAGGCGGATTTTGTTTTTCCTTTATGTCTTTCTGTTATTATTCTCCTGTGGCTATGACATCCATCCATTTATCAAATTCCTATTGTTACATGATGATACACAGAGCGCTTATTTTCATTTGGTCTAATCTTGATCAGTACATATTTATTAAATAACCACCTTAGTGCTGCCTTATAAAAGCTGTGAACACTTTAATGGAAGCTCTCTATGCTGAGATAATCAAAACCACTAATTACTGCAATTTACAATTAATTACTATCAGTGTGTACTTAGGTAATTATTCATTCACTAAATATGAGAAACAAATCAACATAAGGTGATATTCTTTGGCTAAAAAGTGAGTAATTTCCCTTAGATTAGATTCACCGTGACCCCACAGATCTCTCTACAATAAAACTAACTGTGACATACCAGGAACTCAATCCGTATCAAAAGGAGTTTCAGTTCCAGTTTCATTTGGAACCAAATTGGCTCTTAATTAGTCTTCACAAATTCTTATCAGAATAATAAACTAGCAGCATGCTGAGAGCATGCAGCATTTCCCTCTATACTTCCCACACAGAGATACAACACTAAATAATACCATCCAGTGAATCTGGATCTTACAAATTCCTTCTGAAATCTGATGCTCTTACAGCTCTGCTCCATGGTCAGACAGGCAGGAACACAGAGTTACAGGACTGCAAGATGCTGTATCCACGACTGATGATAGATGTGAAAAACAGATCACATCTGGCTTCAGGTTTACAGGATTCTTCACAGATTGACCGGAGACAGCCATCGAAGGCAGAACAGCTGAGGCACCAATAAGTACAGAAATGTGATTTTGATAACTCTATTTGGTGTGAAGGCTCCTTCTGTCTAAGATAAATGGAATGAATGTATCACAGTGCTGTGTAAGCATCCTCCAAAAAGATCTGTTACACTGAATGCTCTCAACAGCAACAAAAAAAAAAAAGACTGAAAAACATAAGAAATTCCTCCTTCCTCAAACCCCTAGACAGTGAACAGTTGACCACAATGCCTTGACATAACACAACACAATGCTCCTGCCAAATTCTACATCCTGACACCAACAAGGCAATAACGATAACTTGGCTATATGCTTAAAACCTTTTTTAAAAAAAAACAAACAACCACCTTTATTTATTTCAGAAAGACAGACACTGTGCCCAGTAATAGCATATTAGAAGTTTTTCTGTCAAGAGCTGGCACATTAAAACTGAAGTGAATCCTTCATTTTAATTATATCAATTAATGCTTTTCCAAAAATCTTCCAATTTTTCAAATTAAATTTATTTAAGCAGTACCAATTCCACAGAATTCAGTTAGTTCCATTAGTATATAAACAGAGCAAAAATTACCTGAAGTCTTTCTTGGCATGAGTCTACTAAATTACACACATGGAATGACATGCAGAGATCAATCTGGCATTGGATCTTTTTTCTCCATTCCCTATAATGGTTTATTTTAAATACTCCATCTAAATAACCTAAGAAATACTTCTGCTACAATATTATTCCACATATATCTGTTTCCACACAATGGCTTTTTCTATTCCAGATGCATTTTTTTTGCCTTATCACTATTCAGGAAGCATTTGTTCTATTCCAAAAACACGTGCTTCAAGATTTCGAGAATGTGTTCAGCTATGTTCTGTACTGTCTCCAGTCTTCAGATAGGATGTTCCAAGACGCTTATCCTGCCCTTTCTTTTCACATCTTCTGTCTTGGCCTGAAAGAAGTAAAGTTCTGGCACTTAGCAATTCACACTGCTCTACATATGTATAGGCAACCTGGTAGGAGGCAATGTACAGCCTCCATATGCTGAGGAACTGCACAGATGCTGTCCTCTGATCATGAGTTTTCTCGCTGTCCCTTTTCAGTGTTAGGCCTAAATAACACCATGTGAATCCCTTATACTGCTACCAATTACTCTTCCACAGTGCTCCACACTGAATTTTTAAAGACACCCAGCAGCAGTACTGCAAATCCTCACTCTTCACCCCACCACAGCTAGATACATAGACCTATCTCCACTAGGGCCAGTTAGTCACAAATATTTCCTTTAATTACTGTGCCAAGGTAACTGTACCCTACAAAGTCTTTTTGCAGACACATGGCACTAATTTAAACTGTGATTTGCATTACTGCCACTTCTCCTGAGGGTTTAATATTGGTTGAGCTGCCTGATGAGAGCCACATTTTACTACTCTATAGCACAGATATAGAAAGATTTCCAAGCTACCTGCTCGCTCTCTCTCTTCACAGTGCACCTTTAGCTTCTCTGTTCATCTTCCTGTAATCGTATGTGTCTGTTGCAGATTAAAGTCAATACAGTCAGGCTTTATGCAGGGACACTGCAGGACTGGAATTAGGACACTGTAGGACTCCCCAAGACCCCTGTCAGGTCACAGGGTTGAACCTGCACTTCTTTTGGACCTCCTCCAAATCTTTGTCTTTGCAGAACTTCAGCACGAGCACAGGCAATACTTCCACATTGCACCGCGCATATGAATTCCGTATTTTCTTGTCAGTAGGTCACATATTGCTTTCAGACGCCTGCACAGGCTTCATTTGTTCCAATACGAATCTTATGTATCACAGAGCTAAGCCCACATAGACAGACATGAGCAAAACTGAAAGGCAAGACATCCATCCTTGTGAAGAGAAGAAAATCTTCTGGGATTTCACCTTATTTTACCATGTCATACTCATAATTAGCACCATATTAAGAGTTTTTAATTTACAGATCTCCAGCATTTATAAGCCACTACCAAATCAGCCAAACTCAGATGCAGGTAGTTGCCCAGCCAACACAATATATAGATTAAGACTACAAAACAATTGCCTGATTTTCTTCAATTTGTTCCCTACTTCAACACTGTACCCAATAGCAGTACTCAAAGCTTTTGCTCCCTAGATCCCAGCTATAGCTATCTGATCATATTCCCTATTCCCAGAAGCAGTTCCTGCCTCTTCCTTGGGCTTCCAAAATGACAGTATCTGTGAAGCAGGGTATTTAAGAAACTTTGGTTTCTACTCTGGCATGAGGGTGTATCTCATTTCTGGACATCGGACAACTGGTCTGCCTCCCACCACAAACATAATTGCAACCTCATCATCTGCAAGACCAACAGGAGAAATAATTTCTGATGCAGCCTCCATGCCAAACTGATCAAGGATAAAAGACGCAAAGGCAAGTTACTCATTGAGGTGGTTCAGGACAGGTAACTTTCAGTGATGGGTGAGAGAGTTTTATCTTACTTGGTTCTTTTGCCAGCTATGAGCTACTTCTCCCCTCGGGGTACATAGAGACTCATTTACAAACTCAGCGAATGCCAAATCAGTGCAGTTATACTTCCCTTAATGCTGACATCATCTCACATCTGTTCTCTCATTCACTTAGGCTAGCATTTATATTATCACAGGATCCAGAAGACATGGTATAACTGGCATCGTAAGATGCCTACTGCTGCAGAAACAAGGACAAGGAAAGTTTAATTTCTCTGAAATACCAGTGCTGGAACTATTCCATCCCGATGCAAATCAGACTGAAGTGTTTGGTAAAGAAACTAACAGCAAAAAAACTAAAGAAAATAGAAAAGTATTAGTACTAAACACCAGCTTTACTTTTCTACCTCCTACCTGCCCTTCATAAATACCATCATCAAATTATTTTACACTTTTCATGAAAAAAAAATCCCTAAGACTTAAAGTGTCAAGTTTATACACAATCATTATACAAATTAAGTCCCAATCCAGCAAATACTTCTGCATTGCTTAAGTACTTAAGGCTTAAGTTTGATAACATTAGTAAGCATAGTTACTCTCAATAAAAAGAAGCATTCAATCAAGTGTCTGCAGAAGAGGGAAAAGACTTTTTGTGGTGGGAGATACTGCTGTTTTTACTGCTTTAGGCTGATAGACTTTTTTTCTTTTAATTTGCTCAAAGCCTATCTATACACACACACGTCTCCACACACACACACACACACACACTCACACACTATAATATCTCCTATATGAAATGACTATACTTTTATACTATAATGCAATAAGTTTCAGCAAATTCTTATCAAAAACACGTCCTTAAAATTACTTAATTGCAATTACATAACTTGATACTGTTGTAAGATTGTGTTACAGATTAAACTACATATTCATTTTACCTAAAATTTTGAAAGAAAGGCTTTTAATTGATTTATGATATACATAATGCTTTAGGCTGTGTAATGAGACAATGTAGCAGAACATCTTAGTGAAACTGTTCCTCACAAATGAGTCGATAACTGAAGAAGGGGATAATTGTTGTGGAATTATTCAGGACCTTGGTCTGACAAACATTTGCACATGTAATTTCAGTGGAACCATTCCGGACACTACAGTTAAGTATCAGGATAACTATTTGCAGGACTAGAGCCAAATCATGCAATTGGGCCCAAACTAATTGCCCATTTGTTACCAATAAAATCTTAATTTGTGAGTGACTGATTATTATAATTATCATTGCTGGATAACACTACACTTCAGAAAAACTATTTTTTCAGCAGTGCCTAGCCATGAAAATACAACTTGTCCTTTCTGGGATGGACCTTAGTGCTGTGGCTACTACCCCCAAAATCTCATAGCTAAAACTTAGTAAAACATAGCAAAATAATAAAACTGGAAGGTGATACAGAATACACTGTCTTAGCAAAGGCCTTATCAAGCTTGGGACCTACTGTATCAGCTCCTGGAGATCTGCACTGCTATCCCATTTCATTCAAAAATTGCTGGTGCCTAGCGTAATACTAGGTGGCCTGTGTGGTCTTAGCTTGAGTAACCACACCTCTCTGAGCACCAGCTTATGCGGGTCTTTTTTAATCTAAATGGTAAAGACACTCCAGGTTGGTATTTCTATTTGAGTGTCACTGCTTTAATACTCATTCCAACATCTCTAATTAAAAAAAATGCTTCTTGAGACTAAAACCAGGCGTGTCATGATTACTACGATAATATATAGTCAAAGCTGTTAATTGTCTTAGTTTTGTGCATTTTTCATTTAAACCTTGATTCCAAGGGAGACAAGAGAGTAGTACTCCTTCAACAAGTAAAAGAAACATCATTTTAGGCCCTACCCCTCCCTAACTACTACATTTATTTATTTTATAATTTTCCAGGCATTAAATTTCTCACATCTGATCAGTAAAATTGTACAGAAGTTTCTCAGGTCTTCTCAGTAAACAGTACAGAGCATGCAGCATAAGGATTTGCCACATGAATTGCTAAATCTCTGAGGAGTAAGCATGCTTTGATCACATCTCATTCTTTTTAAAGACGTGAGGGTATTTTCTTCTAACTGAAGTCTAAATCTGTTTTGGTAGGTCAAAAACACCACATCATGTTCTGCCCTCAGTCGGTTTACTTGGAGCCAAAGGAACCACACCTTATTTACCATGATTTTTACTGGGAAAAGAATCAGATCTGCCGGAGAGTTCAAGGAAGGAAGTCAGGGAAAATACCATAAATTGTATTAATCAAGACCATTTAAATAACGAGTAGAGAATTAAGAAACCAGTGCATGCAGATGAAAGATAATCTTGGCCAACAAACAGAATAAAAGCAAGCTATCTGTACTGCTGCTAAATCGGTAGCAATTTTAAGCATTTGAAAGACAAACGACGTCGGCGAAAGGACGGGGTTAACAAGGGAGCACTTGAGGAAAGCCTAATCTCCGCTGGCATGCCGACTGGGAAGGTCAGCCCAGTGCACGCGTTCTCAGCTGGAGTCAGGCTCCCTCTGTCCAGCCAATTGTCCCATCCACTAAAGATACCAAACCAGATAGAAGGTGCCTTCACGCTGCCAGCTCCTTATATTCTATCAGCTTAAAGACAGCTTCCTTTTCCCTGGCAATTTATGCAGTGTTTCCACAGAGCAAACGCTACAAAGCGGAGAGGTAGTGAGTGAGAGAGCCTTTTTCCCCCCTTTTGAGCAGCACAAGTCTCTTTAGGAAGCGGTGCACAGAATTATTTTTAGCAGTGTATTCTCAAGTGGGAAGAGTGACATTCTCTTCTTAAATACATTTTTAACCCTATTTTTTCACAAAGAAACCAACTTTGAGTTGACACATTATGTTTTGAAATTTAAAGGGGTGTAACACTAAATTCTAAATCCAGAACCTGGATTCACCTTCATCCTCAACTGGGACAAGACTCAGATTATTAACCAAAACCACATGGCAATCATTTAATTTATTACAACTAGAAAGGCATAAAAAAATGGTTTATAAAGCTTGTAGCTATGTAAAGAAGTACTTTCTAAGAAAAGGCAGACATTTTCCTAACTACCTAACACCTAAATCTCGTCAAGAGATTTGGAAGTTTTAAGAGACTTTATAAAGCTTACTTCTTCATAAGAAGATAGCTTGCTGTCCAATCTCCTATGGTCATTCCCAAGATATCTTAGCTGGAGACACAGACAAAACTAGAGTTTGCACTGTGAGATGAGAATGACTAAAACAGCGCAAATTTACCCCAAAGGGCTGGTTTTAATGTTTTTGGGTATTCCCAACACAGAAACTTCATAATTGTAGTGAATGTCTGAGAATATACTTAACTTTCAAAAAGTAAATAAATCTGTTTCTCCCAAATTCTGTTTTTTCCCCTGTTTATTAGTTTTAAACACTTTCAGATACTCTACAGAGTTCTGACTGTGCTCTACAGGAATGTTTACCCTTAAATACAATATTATGGCAATGAATGAAGCGGAAGGCCAAGATTTCTTTGAAGACTAATATCTTAGGAACCTTATAATATGCACTGATTTCTTCTTCATAGGTTTTACTCTAATACTATCAATGTCATCAAAGTTTTTAAGAAGAATTTTTTATTAATCATTTATTTCTATGAAGAAATAAAAATTATAGGAATCAGATTTTCCCAAATGTCACTATGCATATTCACAATGTACTCAAAATTAAACATTTGAATGCAAGTAACATGTATCCCCACATAGCTCATTAAGCAGACTAAAAGGCAATATACCATATGCTGCAATAATTACTCGTGTATGCATACATGTCTATGTCAATCTAAGGTGGTAACGTTATGAAAATATTCCACTAATTTTATCATTGAGAATTTTTTACCACAAAGAGCACAGCATCTGAACTGTTAAAACAGTCATTTCAAATCAATTTACTTTTCTGTGCTACTTAGGCACATAACAGGGATCCTCAAAATCTTTGAGTTATCTTCTATATTGTCATCACATGGGATGTGAAAACAGATTTTTTTTTTCATACTTGTCATACTAAGTATCTTGAGTGGGAGTTGCCAGATTTGACACTATTTTTAATTAGTAATTATTTGGGAAAACTAGAGTGAGCCTGTGGTTGAAGAATGGAGACAGGATAAGCATTCTGGCTTTAATTACTGGCTTTGTCATAAACCTTACTTCTAACTTTGAGCAAGCTTTTCTTTGCCCCAATTTTTCACATCAGAGTAAATGGTAACAATATTTCACTAGCTCACAGGCTTGCTCTGAGAATTAATGAGCATCCCATGTGCAAAAGACCTGTAGATCCTGGCTTCTTCTTTTCACTGTGTACTGATAGGAAAGCGACATGTTCTTAATTTGAAACAGACTCTGTGCTGCCCTTCATCAGCACATGGAATTCACATTTATGTCAACAGGAATTACATTAAATACATTGAGTACATTATTGAGCCTAGAAGTAAATGAAGAAAGAGGAATGGAAAGAAATTCCTAGATTCTCTTTGTCTTCTCTTAAAAAGTCTAGTAGTTCATGGCAGCAGACACATAATCATAAATAAAAAGGTTTTTGATGGGAGACAAGAATTGCTGCCTGGGAATATAAATGAGAAGGCAAAAATGTGTAGCAGGTCCATCTGTAGACTACATTTAGCTCTCCTGCAAGAGCACCATTGTAAAAAAAACACGCAAAATTCAGTCACCATAATATATCATGCTCCGTACACATTTGTCCCAACATAAAACAAACCTTAATGGTATTGGCATTTCAACTTTTCACACAATTTCCAGTGCACACCAAGAAAATGTTTACCTTTTCTTTTTCTATGTGAGTGTCCTGATAAGATAAAAACGACAGAAATTTAGAAAAAACAAAACAACTTTAAAAGCCCAAACTGAACACAAGGTAGTATCACAGACCATTTTTGGCCAGATATGTCTACTGTGCAAGAACAGAATTGACTAGGGAATATGGGTTCTTTTGATGAAAAGAGAGTTAGTGTGGAGTATATAGTTTTAATCTCCTGCTTTGATCTGAAGTAAAAATTGTCACAGCACAAAAAGACATTTCTGGTTTTCAGGTTGGGGGGGTGGGTGTGGGTGGAAATAGAATCAAGGAGTATCTGGTTGGCCACTATCAAGCTCAGGGAGGCAAACCTCTCTGTAACAAGCAGGCATGTTTTAAAATTTGCCATTGCTTAGCCATCTACAGAAAATGCGATTTGACAGTTCTTTATGGAAGGCAGGCAGGAGCTACAATTCTGCATAATTAGGCAATAATTAATCAATCCAAGGATAACAGCCTGGAAAATTTGGAAAAGGGTAAGTGTAGCTGCCTATGTGCATGAACCAGCCTTTTATACATTTATACTGCATATTTTTATGTTATAGTTTTTATGTTACACTGCCTGTATGCAGCCTTGGTTATTTACAAGTATGCCTGTCCCACAGTGGGGTTTTTTTACTTCAAGGTGCACACTACTGAACAGCACAGAATTCTTGCCTGGAAAAAGACATTCCCTTGCTGAAGGACAAGAGGATTTAAAAACAAAAGTGTGGACCAGATCCCAATCCCACCAAGAAGTGGGTTACTGGAGGTATATATAACTTTTCAACACCAGAAGACCAACAGCAGCAATATTTTGACATCATCATGCATATTTATGTTCTCATTTTCTTCATAAAACAGTCAAACAATGGGTTTTCTGAAGTTTTTCCAGTTTTAGCATTCCTCCAAGCAACCATTAATTTAAGGCATCTACTTCTTGACACAGGGTATGTACAGCTTAAGTATTCCTTTATACCTTCATTATCCATATTTCTGCTTATAACTTTAAAAAATGGTAACTTGAGTATACCCCAAAATCCTGACCTGCTACCTTTGAAACCAGTGGCAGAATTTGTATGTGTCTTAAGGACTGTAACTTTATTATGTATAGCCAAAGTTCTGCTCTACTGTAAGTGGTCATTCAGTACCGCTGACTCTTGCCTCTCAACATTACTAACACCTTTGACATTGAAATGTTTATGATACAATAAGCTAAAATGGAACTTACTAAGAAAAATTTCAGAACAGTATTTACATGTGTAATATCTAGAAAAGTCTTTCAGCTACATATTCTCTTTCTAAACGAATGCTATTTTCACTTACTAATCTTTTTCCTAATGCACTTAGTACTTAAATTTTACTGGCTGCACTTCATTTCTACCTTGCCTATGTTGTCATGTTTATACTTCTCTTAGGCCATTTCTGGTTTAGTTTCATCTACTTTCTTAGATGCAATGTATGTTTTACATCCTCTTAAGTATGGTATTAACAGAGAAGCAAGTTCAGAGTTACCACTTTAAGTGCCCCAGAGACACAATACTGTGAAAGCATCTTTACAGTAACCATAGTAGCAAGCATGTCAACAGCATGTCAATATACACAGAAACACATTCAGAAACTGACATCCTGTGTGTCGGATATGGGGGATGAATATTAAATTAACAAACTATTGGACATGCAACCACAAAGAACTGTATGAAATCAGTAAGGAGAGGACTAAAACAACATTTTCAGTGCACCAACACTTTCAACACACAAAACCAAGAGAGGCTAAACGATGACCCTTCTGCCAAAAAGAAGGAAACAAAGGAAAAGTTTCTCCACAGTTTGGGGCTGGTTTTCTGGTAATCCAAAGTCCCTCCGTTCTCGCCGTCCCTTTCCC
>NW_010183088.1:18232-18787 GCF_000695765.1 Mesitornis unicolor
TTCAGCTCGGCTGAGATGCAGAGGAGATTCCAAGCACCGCAGCCTGGTCAGGCGGAGATGCCTCTCCTAAGGCGAGTACTTTGAAGGTAGAGGGAGGACTCCGGCGGGGCCGGCGGATACGGCTGCGGGCACAGACACCTGCCCACCGCGGCGGCACCGCACCGGTCGCCGAGCGCTGCCAGCCTCCTGAGACCTCGCTTTATTTACTGCCTTTCTTCCACCCGAGGGGGGATCTGTTAAAGATTAAATCAGCAGCGACCGCAGTTCAAAGCCCTGTCCCGGGAAGCAAAGGTGAAGATAACATCCCTGCAAAACTAATCGAGTTTCTGCTGTTGCAATCGCTTTTAATTACCCTCGAAACGGCACATCACACAGCGATCCTCCAGGCGCCGGACCGGGCACCGAGATAGCGAGATACTCATAAACGCTTTACAACCCGCCCGCTGATTAAAAAGCGATTAGAAACTTATTTGAAGTCGGGTGTTTTCCATCGGCAGCGGCACGGCAACGCACCGACGCCGCACACCTCTTGTCACCGCCGGGGGCCGGCCCGGG
>NW_010183089.1:0-2549 GCF_000695765.1 Mesitornis unicolor
TCATTCTATATATGCTATATATACATATATATTCTATATATGCTATATACATATATACACCATATATACGGGTGAGATACAGGGAGCAGAGGAGGGGAGAGGGTCAGGTTGTCAGCGATGGACCCATCGCATGCTGTGGGCTTCACGTATGTGATGTGAGAGACCCAAAATAAAGCTGCAGGCAGGGTCTGGCCCCAGATCTCAGATCAGACACAAGGTGTCCACAGTATCCAGGCTTTATTTAATAAGTTTGATTACACTACAGGATAACGCAGGATAAAACACTTGAAATGGGATTTCCTGGCCTCTTTTGGGAGCCACGTCCCTCCCAGTCCCATTCCCTGACCTGGAAGGCTTCATTCAGGAAACCAGACCAAATTCTGGGTACAAAATGAGAATCTCACCCAGTTCAACAGCCACTTCCACGATCTTTAACCAGACCAGATCCTATTCCTGTCCATGAACAGAGGAACCCCCAGCCTCAGACCCCTCCGACGTCACCACCATCGCATCCTCAGAGCACAAACCTGGATAAATCAGGGGGAAATTCCTCTGCCAAAGGCTTCTTGCTTAGATAAACCTGAAGATACTCACAGTCAGCACTGAGCTACCACAGCAGAACACAAAGCAGATTAAAGAACCCATCACCACCTACAGCTAAAACTGCTCTGAAGGAAGATCCCACTCTGGGTTTTAGTGGAGGGGAGGAAACCCCTTGGATCCCCTTGTATTGACCCCGCTCCTGCAGACACAGCCGTAACGGCAAAAACCCCTTTAATTTGTGTCCTGCCCTTGGCCACTCAACATTCAGTGTCCCCAAGCCCATCGGGTCACCAAATTTGGGTGGTGGCACATCCGCTGCCCCCTCTTTGCCCTGCGCCAGCACCTTTAAGGCTCTCCAAAGCACTGCTCAGACATTTCCTTCAATCACCCCAAAGATCTCTTGCCACACATTTATTAGTAACGAGGTGTCTCCAGCCAAAGCTTTAATTGCATCTTCCAGAAAAGGGGAAAAACAAGAAGTACAGTTGGTAACACATTCATTAAGCGATGGCTGACACAGCCAGAAATGGGGTTTAAATTCGGGTTGTGGCATGGGACAGGGCACCAGGAGCTGCTGTACCCAGCCCAAGCCGTCTCCGCTCTACCTCTGCCTGTTGTTTCTCTGTTCCCTTAGCGCAATTTCAGCTGCTGGATCTATTTTATATCCAAATATAGCTCTACATATGGCCCTATAGATGTACACGGATCAAAATACGGCTTTGATCAATCACAGGAACAAAAAAGGGGGTTTTCCTAAAGAACGAAACAGTGGCAAAGTGTGGAGTAAAACAAGAGATCACGTCCACCAAACGTGATGTGGGGTGGGCTTGTTTTACCCTTTGGGATGATGATAAATATCCTCATGTGCATTAAAGCCACAATTTCCCTGAAGGAGGTGAGCAAAGCCCCATTTTCAGCCCAAAACGGGGCTGGAAGGAGAAGGACAGGGCCCAGAAGGAACCCGAGGACAGAAACGTGAGTGCTCGATGCTGAAACGGACCCAAAAACTCAGGGGTACGAATGAAATAGGATTACACAGGGAGCTGCTGTGCCCATTTCACAGACGGGAACCGAGGCAGAGCAGGGAACCGAACCACCCTGCCCCACCACGCTCTGCCCTCGCTCGTTCACGTACAGAGAGACCCCGGGCCTCGCTAATTACGGATAATCCTACCAAAAATGAAGCTCATCGGGATCAAACAAGCACCTCCTTCATGGCCCCTTCCTCACTCTGTTTTGGGGCTCCAAGCCCAGAAACCAGCGCTCTGCTGTGCACAGCGAGGAATTCCCACTGCCACTGAGCAGTTGGAGTGTGCGGTACAGATTTCCACTGACTTCAGCCGGAGGAGATATAAAGGGAGATTAATCTCTGTATTAAAGTGTTGGCTTACGTTCTGGGACAAAACTACCCTTTAAAGTAGACTTTATTTTTTCACTATGAACAGGGCAAATGTAAATGCATCAACTCTACAACCTTAAAAACACTCACACAGTGAGAAATTCATTCACATCATCTCCCCAGGGATTTATTTCACCAAATTCCAAACAAAACTACCCAAGTTGTTTAAGCATCCCAGGCCGGTTCCAATCTGGGACACCCTCCCATGGAGAATTACGAAGCATAATTAGGAAATACTTCTATAAAAGCCTATACACAAAATAGAGTTATTTTGCAAGAGACAGAAACATCTCAACGCTCACGGACATGAACTTTCCAGGGATATTAAAGAGCCCATCCGCTGCACCTTGCACTGGGATCCCACAGGATTCTGGTAAATGGGAAAGGTGAAATTTAGAGAGGCCAAAACACTAAAAAACCAATGACTTGGGAATAGAAAAAATGGAGCAGAGGAGATCAAGTCACCCCTTCCCATCTCTCAGTGCAGTGACAGTGACCCTGTAATGCTCAAATAAAATATATCTGAGAAAAACTGATATGTGTGTATATATATATATAAGTTTTTCTCAGATATATTGTATATATTTACATCTTTTATATATTTTAT
>NW_010183090.1:0-8927 GCF_000695765.1 Mesitornis unicolor
CTCCTAATATTCTGTGATTCTGTGATTAACACCTGCTTCAGCCTGCCCTGGGAGAGCCGAGCCACCACCATACAAGTTACAGAGATGGCAGACAAGGGAACTGACATCCCTGAGGTCCAGATCTCAGTAATGATGACCATTCAGCTTCCTTTGAACTAGGGCACTGCTAAAAGCATGAAGTCATTTTACTCACAATGGCAGACACAGAAAGGCATCACTCCTGCAGTTATGAAGACGATATACTTACACCAAAAATAGGGCGGGGGGGGAAAAGATAAATCTGTTGTTTTTACTGGAGAGAAATAGCCCATCTCCTGGGCAGGTCACCTGAACAATGGTCTGGTGCACTAACTGTGTAGAATTGTTGGAAGATCTTGTGCTTATATTTTCTTCAGCTTAATGTGAGCTGAGTTAAATGAAAACTCCCATCATAAATTTCTTCATTTGCCTTACCACTAGAAAATGCTGACATTTCCTTTCTTCTTTCTCTGCTATCTACAGTTTCATGGCACATCATCAGCTTTCAGCTATTTGCCCTTGCATTTCATCCCTTGAAGGTTTTTTGAAGATTGCACCTCTGAGCTATATTATTGCAGCACCAAACCCGCATGCCAGCTTTCCACAAAATGTGACATAGACAATAAAGCTTGTTTTAAAGCCCTGTCGAGCACTTGTGCTTGTTGTATGTCTTCTCCCAGCTGAGGAAATGTGCATGAGGAAACATCCCATCATCTCCTCCTTGTGAGGATAGGATCTGTGGCTATTGGGCATTGCAGGGTCTTAAAGATTTCTGAAACTGAAAAAATAACAAAACACAGTAAAAATTTAAAAAGCAAACTCAAGTGAAAACAAACGGATTATCAAACTGGTGTTTCAGTGCTGTTGGATTACTAGGTCTGCAAAATGGTGTAAATTAGCTGATAACTGTAAAGCCAACCTTTTAAGGTGGATTTGATTTAAACTTTTAACAGTGTCAAGGGGAGTGGGGCAGGATAGAGTGGGGGAGTACTGGCTTATTGCAAGAACTGGAAGGTCATCTTCCCAAACACAATCATACAGAACTGCAAGCCAATAAAAACTACTGAAGTAGAAGGTAGTGTCTACCTGCGTGGCGATGTAGTTTTTCCAAATAGTGCACAAATATATTAAGAATATTCTTAACTTTGCAGAATATGTGCTTGCAGTGCAGAAGTAAAGACAAGAGACTGGGACAAAGATAAGTTGTTAGAAAATGTCACATGTAGGATGTAGGAGTCATCACATACTTCTAAATGTACCCAGCTCTTCTATTGCCAATGTCAAGAGCTCAATCGCTAAAATCAGAGGTGTAGCTTAAACCAGGTTTCCCGCAACTCAAAAAGCTTACTAAATCTCGTCACAGAAACAGACTAATTCAGTTCTTAACTCCTCCTTTGCACCAATTAGCCAAAACTGATTTCAACAAATTTCAGGAAACAGAGAAAGATATGAAAGAACCTAAATGCGATTTGAGGAATTTTCTGTATTCCTTATAGTTAATTAATACTCAAAATGTGTAACAACCAGCAGATGTCTCTGGTTACAAAATATGTAACTAGCCACCCTATCAGTGATACACATATGAGGAAAAGCAGGGAGGGAAAATTTAACATTTCTTTTAAAGATTTACTTCTAGAAATGACAAACCTACACAGAAAATTCTGAAAGAGCAGCCAGAGACTGGCAGAATTACAGCAGCATTCCCTGGGAGGGAAGCAGCCTCTTACTTGGCTTTACAAATAGCAACGTGAACACCTAAGTACTCTCTGCTATCAGATTGGTTAAATCAAGAATAGTAAGTTTCTAGATTTGTCTTTGCCCATGTTTTTCAAGCTATTTTTTTAATCAAAAAAGGACAGCTTGTCTCTGCCATCCTGGGAGCTGATCTGTGACTGCTAAATGAGATCCCACGGGTGGAGACTACTGTCACAAGCATCCCCTGCTCTGCTCCAATGCAAGGCATGAAGCTTCAGGCTTTCCTTTGGTAATGTAAACACAGCAACATGTGAAAAAACCAGTATTTACCCAGCAAAGCAAGACACTCTGCTGTACATCGAATTCCCTCCATGGGGACAGGCTGAGCTGGAAAACGAGCCAGATGATAGCTCTGAGTCACACTATTTAATGTGCTGTGGTAAGGCACTTAAATGTTATGACTGTGAGCAATAAAAGAAGTTCTCTGATAACAAAGCATGTATTTCCTACCACTGTGAACTGATTTGTAAGCCCAGTTTGCTGCTGACTTGTAGCCTAGGGTCTTCTGGCAGTGTCATTTCTTATCAAATCCTGCTGATATGCAAGAAGGCCTGACAGGTAGGTTTGGGTGATGTTTGTGCCTTGTACAGACACAGTCCCTCTTGCCATAAGGTTATGCCTGGACTAACTTATGGCTTCTGACTTGAGACAAGTGAGAAGAACGCCTTGGAGAGCACAGCAGGAAGACAGAAACATTCTGAAGCCATTTTTACTCCTCCTGAATCCTGAGTGGCCCAAGAAGAAACATTACTTGCCATTGACTTCAATGCAGCCTGCCGATAGACTGCTGTAAGTCAGAGGTATAGAGAGGCTGTGGGTGTGCGTGCAGGTGCTACATCTCTCCCCTGCTGTGTCATTGCTGTGTGTGTGGTGTGGAGCACAAGTTGGGGTTGTATGCTGAGAAAAGAGCCCCTTCTCTGTCTGCTGTATCCCCTGAGCTATCAGACCATATGCACTTGCTTTTGCAATTGCATCTCTGACAGTAGCAGCAACATGCATATACATGCCACTTTATGGGAGGAAAATATTAACATGTAAATCACTGCTCTTGATTCAGTTCTCAGAATATAACGTGGTGTAGGGCCACAGCTTATCAACCATCATCTCCTGATCTCTAATTATTAAAATTCAAGAACCTAATTTCATTCAGGTAATGCAATAGGAAAATCCTACTGGTTTTCCAGTTCTTGGCGGAAGACACATAACAAATGTGATCCTCCTTCTCCCTGCCCTTTAAAGTGATGTGGTGGGTCAATCAGTATGTGGGGAAAAAGGCCAGATGGTGGTGGACATCTTTATTATGTGATGTATGTTTGTGTAAAAGGCTTTTCTTTTCCACTTTCTTTAATTTCCATGATTGCATTTTATCCCTCCCTTTGTTCCCACTAAGTAACTAGCAAAATTTGTATATATGTTTTACCACTATTTTATGAAAAGTCTGCAGTTCATACCTGTGATACATGATATATGATATATGATGCTGCCACAGGAAAAGTAGCTAGTGTTGTTACAGACCTTCATCCTAATTATGAAAATTTTTAATTTAAATGTAGGGCTGAGCATACAAAATACAGTACTAGGCCATCTGTTAGTTTTCCATCTGGGCTCATTTGCAAAGTACTTTCTGTTTCCCCCCTAAACACTATTTATAATCTTCCTTGGAAAACAAATATGATTAATCTATGGTACACTAAAGATAGCTATTTGCATGCAGCTTTTAATAGAAGTGGCTATATGGTTCCAAGTAGTAACAAAATATATTCATTTTGTTTTGCATGCAGGTGTAAAAGCTCACATGGCTTCTAAACATGCAACAAAAAAATCTTCCTATCAGACTCCTTTTAAGTAGCTATGAGTGAAAATCCTCAAGATGTCAGATTTCAAGGGAAATTTACAAATGACAATAAACAGTTGACACTTTGAAGTCTCTGACCAGGATTTTTGCAGGGATTCTGAAGTGGCTTGTATTTCTGACTTGCTCAGTCTGAAATGTCCCCAGAGGCCTGATTTCTGTAGATGAGCACTCAGGTTACTATAACTGTGACCTGTCCTGTCACTGCTGTTATTGCTGTGACTTCTGTTCTGTTTTATCTCTCCACTCAGCACCTCAGAGAGGTGAAGGCCCCATTCTGTCCTGTCTACACTCTAATTGCTCTTTCACATCTTTGAGTCAGGTATCACTAAGTACCTTCTTAGGTCCTCTTTGCTAGCCCTAGCACATCAACTTTGGTCAAGCTTTTTTTGAGAGTTTCCAGAGTGGAAAGCAAGCAGAGGCTTATTTCAAGGGTTTCATGATTTGAACGGCAACTATTTATTTTTAGAAGTATCTTACTTTCCTTTTCTCCTTCTCTTCTTTTGTGAACTGAAAAACACTTTCAGAATCTCTTGCTTGGTTTTAATTCTTTTTTAAAAGGCAAAGGCTGATTTCTCCTCACTAACTTGCACACAGAGTTCTGAATAAGTTCTTTGCAGCATCATGTGGAGTCTTTATTTTTGTGAGCAAAACTAGAACAATTATGTTCTAGAAAATGCATTTTTAAAAATCTGGAATAAGTTGCCAGTGTCCCCGACATTGCACCTTGAGGCTATCTCATCATATCTCATTGCTCTTGCCTGTCTGTCTGCCTGCCATCTCTGTCTGATACATTTTAAGTTCTCTACAGCAAAGACTGTCTCTTTTTTCTTCTCTCATTTTCAGTAGTATCTGGCATAACAACATTGTTACAAACTGAGTCTTCCAGATGCCATTACAATACAGCCCTTCCCTCAACCCCAAGTCTGACAGAAATGTGGCCCATGACTACTGATTGTGAAATGGATCACACTTGAAAAGGTGCACCATCTCCTATCCAGACTTCTCATCAGACCACCTGGAAGACCTGAAAACTCCATACAACAAACCAGTTTTTATCTTATGCTAATAGCAACAAAATGACACCCCAAAATACCAACTGCCTTTTTAATTTTTCCCTGTCAAAGATGAACAAGCTGCCTTATATTAGAGAGTTGTGTACATTTACAATGAAATAGAAAACCAGAACAGATGCAGGAGGTACAAAAGAGAGATAACATACTGAGTTTAAATTACTGTAATGCAAACATTAGTAGCTACTTACAAACAATTTAAATAACTTTCCCCCTCCACTCATGCCACCTCAATTTCAGTTCTTTCAATAGCATATGGCAACCGCTGGGAGCATTTTGAAAAAATTTGCCCCCACATGTTTGCATGCTTGGGCCTAGAGGTGGCTCAGGAACTGAAGCACACTCTGTGGCGCGTGGTAGGCAAAGGTATCTGGCTCCACAGGTTAGGCTTAGCAATGTGACAATGAAATGGACCTTGGTCAAACTTTGGACTACATGGTGCACCCTTCAAAGGGCTTCAGAGCCCTTTCTCTGCAGAGAGGCTTTGGTTCCTGTTGGCTGGTGTGTTGCTGGTAGTTGCCCTGTCCTTTGTTCATTCACCTTTTTCTGCCTGTGTGACAGCTGCAGGTAGACTCACCACTTCATATCGGGACCATCCAAAGGAGTTACATTGCTGCACCTTGTCAGCACAGGGAGTTGCACATGTAGTTCATAATTTTCCACAGAAAGACTGGTTCATACTCTTTCGGTATGTGTTTGAAGGAAGTAATTTTGAGCTCTGAACTAAAGAGATAAGATGAAATTCTGTTTCACAGATATACAACAAAATGTACGTACTGTGACAATGCTGATCAGTCTGCAATAGGCCTGTAGGAGCTAAGGGTAAAGCTTCCACAGTGGTTATGGTTAAGTAGAAATGACTGATTTTTCAGAAATACTAGCTGTCCACATTTTTTGTCAGTTCCCATGAGATCTGTACATGCTCCAGACTTCTGAAAATCATGTTATTTTTACTCAGACAACTGTGGCATCAGATACCTGCAAGTAAATTATTAGGCAAGTGGTATGTTGAGAGGTCTGTTCAACGTTACTATTATTTTAGCCTCTGTGCTGGTAACTGTCATGCAAACAGTTACTCCTTCTAACAGGATGTTGCAGAATCTATTCTGGAAATTTTTTCATGCTTTAAGTCACATTCTTAAATGTATTTAAAATGCTTTAAAGGATTAATTAAGCCCCCCCCCCCCCAAAAAAAAAAGAATCCAAAACAATACAAAAATCAAAAGACAGATTAATGGAATTATTTTTCCTTTCATCTTGCCAGGTTAAAGGCAAATCTTCTGTGACAACACAGAAGCAATCACCCATGCATTAACAGAAAGTCTTGATTTATTTTTTCATTGTAGCAGGTTTAATTTCATTTCATTTATCAGTATGTCTATTTTACATACTTTATTACTCAACACTTTTTAATTTTCAGTCATTTGGCTGCTTATAAATAAACATTTGTTAATGTCACATGAATCAGCAGTCCACTATTAACTTTACACAGCCTGAAATGCCAGTCTCTCACTTTCTGAGATGAGTGCATTTTCAGCAATCCTCATTCAGAGAATTAAAAAATAGGGGTTTTTTCCACTTTTCCTAAATAGAAGTACTTTGTAAATGCTAAGAACATTGTGCAGGTGGAGATCATGCATTTTAATGCTGTTCCATTTGGAATTTAATCTTGAAATAGTTTGAATAGTAGTTTAAATAAGGACTCTCCGAACCTGTTACAGCTGGTCTGGTGGCATTCAAGCTTAGTGGTGAAGACCACATGCACTTCATGTGATTTTCCTTTGAATTTTTTAAAAAGGGAATTTTAAAAATTTACCACAGTGGTATGTGTGTCTGAAATTTTTCACAGATATGGTGACCAGCAATGGTCAATCCTGTTCAGACAGGGAGGAACCTGTGAGAACAGGCTTGCATATATGGGTTTTAAATCCTCATGACAAAATAAAGACCCAGCTTTTAAAAGGCTTTCTTGCATTTTTTTCTAGGATTTTTTTTTACATTAGCCACTTCTTAGTATTTCAGTATGCAAAACAGTGGCAGGCTTGAGCACACAAGTAAACCTGGCAGATGTTTCAGTTGTGGATCTGACATTTAGGGAAATGTATTGCTGGGAAGCAAAGCAGAAAAAATTGTTATTCTTCAGAGTGCAAGAAAGGATTGTGGGGTCTGCCTGTGTCCATTGTCCATACCCTTATTAATTAAAAAGTATTCCACAGTAGTCATCACCACTGAATGACACCTCTTCATCATCATAAGGCAGTAAATTGCCATGCAGTTTTCCATTTGAAAAGTCACAAGAGCTGTCAGAAATTACTTGATTTTTCTTGGAGAAAGGCACAATAACATTAAGTATCAGCATCCTCTCCACTCTAATGCACTTAGGCACAGTCTCTGTCATTTAATCAGTGTCACGTGTGTAACAGGATATGGCATCAGGTGGGACAATTCATCTCTGTGTCAAAGACCAAGAAGATAGTTGTTCTGCCCTAATGTATACCCACCTAAGTCTCATCAAAGATAACTGTGTTTATAGACTCTAGCTGGTGTAAGAACCATAGAGAGAAATGATTCCCAAGGAGATGGGTTAAGGATTAGGAGGGCAGAAGCATGTCGAGTGTGTTCATCAGTAGCACAAAATTCAGAACATCCTCTGAGGAAGTTGACTGCAATTGAATTCTACTCCCTTTAACACTGTGAATAATTTCCTCTTTTATTACAGCCAACACACTGAAGTTTCAGCTGGGCTCCTTTCTAAACCATTCTCAGAGGGTGGGGGGCCAAAATGCATAAAACCATGGACCATTTGGAGAAAAGAATGAAAACAATCTCAGTGGTCAAGATATTTCCCTCTCCTTTCCCCCCACCAGCCTGATCACAGTAGTTGCCAAGTCAGGTTCCCTGCTGTGCTTTGCTGTGCACTTCAGTATCCTGGCTTTTTGTTGGACTGGCATTTGCTTCCCACATGTGGGCAGTGGGCAGAGCAGACTGGCATGAGGGGTTTAGCACTGTATTTCTGAGTAGTTGTCTAAAGACACAAAGAGGTGTCATCTCACCACCACTTTAATCAGCACTCCCGTGGAAAGATGGACTCCAGGACACATGGTAGGAGCTAAAAGGGCTTCTTGTCCTTCAAATTGTCCTGCATAGACATACCACAGAGCTACATAACCCTAGGCATGAATTTCTGGAGACTTTGGTTAGTATTTTCTCTCTAGGACAATTTAGCTACAGACTCTCCCCTGTTTTGTTGAGACATTTAATTTTAAAAAGTCCCTCTTATGTGTTCCCTATCATGAACAGTCAAAATGCTACTGTTTTGAAAAGCCTCATGTGCAAGACCGGATAGTGAACCTAAGGCAAGCACCACAATTCACCTGAATGAACAATGAAATGCTGCTCCTGAATCTTAGTGCAACAGAAAGCAGATCATGTTGCCATCAAGGAAACAAAGCTTGCCACATTCAACTACAGCCTCATCACCTTGGAAGCAGAGAAGGTGGTACGGGTTTGGTTTAAAACCTCAAACTTTTGTGGCTACAAGGCAAAAAATAACCATAGTTTCTACTACCACAAGAAAAAAGTCATATTAACATGGCTTACAGGACCAAAATATCCATTGCACTCCTGCAGAGTTACACCTACAAAGCTCCACTCAGTGCTATGGATTTGCATCTTAATGTCAATGACATTAATGCAGTGGTCAGTCAGTCTCCATACATTTGATAGCATGCAGAAACAAACACAATTTACACTTCCAAGTCATCAGTATGGTTTTAAGATATTCTGTGGCCTTGAATGTTCATTTCCCAGGAGAGAGAGAACCAGCATCATACAGCCTGAGTTTAATTTTTTTAAAAAGCATGACTTATTTGCTTTCTTGGCCTGCAAAGGAAGGGGTACACTCCTTACTGATCATTCCCAAAGGGGAAAAATATGCCCTGTACTCTCTTCTGGTAAATCCGATGCATGTTATTCCTTAAACAGAGGTCCTCATAAGCATTGCACAAGTGTAACACTCCAGAAACAGCCACACAGCACTCCTGCCTCAAACCTCAAAAGCTGTGCTTTTCCAAGGACCACCTGATTGAAGAGACTAAACCAGGAAAGTAAGACTTCGTGCTGTGCTGTTTATTCAGTCAGATTGCTGCTAAGCACAAACAGCTTTGACCTCCATAGCCCTTGGTGGGTTTTGTTTTCATTAGTGGCTAGAGTAAATACAGTCATCCACC
>NW_010183090.1:8937-24681 GCF_000695765.1 Mesitornis unicolor
CAGCACAGGTAAACCAGAGACAGACCACCTCTATCCTAGTGAACTTGGCCAGTTGACATTAGGTCACCTCCTAGGCTATCAATCCTGAACCCACTCAACTTCCCAAGCCCTCATAGTCCCATGGTTGAGGCAGAAACAGAATATCTGAGGCAGATGTTACTGTGGGAGAAAATATCCTTTCAAACAGCTGTAAGTGCTGCTTTCAGCTTTGCAAACTTAACAAGACTCTCCTTGGCCTTGAAGAAGTCATTGCTCCCAGGCTGACACTGGGGGCCAGGAAGGCAGTTGCACCGAGAGGAGTCCAGGCAGGATGACTGTTGTCGGCTGTAAACCAGCATCAAAGATCTGCTCCAGAGCTATTGCTGAGCCACAAGGTCTGCTTAAAGGGCTCATGGTCAGGCCCTTGCTCACTCAGTAAGCCAAGTAGCTGCAAACCCTTGGGAGAGTTAAGGGATTTATCTCAGAGATTTGCAGCTTAGTCATTGTGGGGACTTTTTTAGATGAAGACTGCCCTCACCTGCCCTCTGATGCAAAACTTTGTGAGTGAGAACTGGAGTCAGGCTGGTTCCTGGCTTTTGGAGGCACAAGAAAGGGCAGTAGATGGCTACAGGAGCATAGCTTGGGAGGGTGGGACCTTGTTGGTCCTCATTCCCCTCTGCGGAAAATGCAAAGCTAAGGTACCCTCCAGCTCTCTCCTGATACTGCAACACTCACTCCACCCCTCTGGACAAGACACTGGGAAGAAAACTCTGAAGAGCGGCACAGGTCCTCATCCCATCACCTCTCTGGGAGTTTTACCTCCAACTGGAAGGATCTGTCCTTTCCTTCCCCTTCACTCCTTATTTAGCATGCAGATTTTATTCCCTTCAATCTCTCACAGCTTTCCTTGCCCACAGTTCCAAAAACTACTCTTCTCTCAGTCAGAACCTGAGCTCATATTTAAGACCTGTTTTACATTAATATGCTTGTATTAAAATGTTCTTTGTTACAACTTTCTGATTTACCTGTAGATCCTTATTTTTGGATACCATTGCTTTTTACAGCTTTCTAATTTATATAGCCATTTGCTTTGGCTGTCAAAACATTTTTAATTTTAATTACTGTGCATCATGCTTCTGGGTATAAAACTGTCAGATAAATCTGAGTATCTCCATAAACATGTGGGGAACTGCATGTGTTATCGCTCAACAATTGCTGGTGGGCAGTTAACAAACTCTTGTCTGAGATCTGTGTTCAGCTGCTGCAGATCAGCACCAGTGGGATGAACTGCTGATCAGTCATCAAACCATGTGTGGTTATATTCTTGATCTCTGCATAATGCAACAGACTATTCTACTACACAGCCCCTCAGCAAAGTAGCGTGCACAGCCAACTTTTCTCCAGTTGATCAAATCCAAAGTGGTCATTTGGCAGGACACCCCAGACAATAGATTTGTTCCCTTTTTAAGAGAAGTGGCATCATTTGCTGTATTGGCTGACCAGCAGACAGGTAACTCCTTGTCAGTCCCTAGGAGTAGAAAATGGTGTCTGTGTTTGTCCTTTTCAACAAGAGTAAGCCTATTTCTGTGTGCAGTGACAGGAGTTCCCCTTCTCCTGCCTGGAAGAAGAGGAACTGCAATGCCAGTGGCTCTGTGCTGCTGACTCTGTGCCTTGACAGGGCGCTGAGAGTGCTCACTTAAGCCTGCAGCTGCATGGCAACCTGTGAGCACCATCGTGGTGTTTCGCTGACAAGCAGCACCAGATAACATAACTTACCGGCGTGTCTCCAGGGCTCCTGGAGCTCAAGTCAACAGAGGTCACTTGGGTCTGCAAGGACAGCAGCTCCTCTCAGGTGAGGACAACTTCAGTCCCTACCAGCATCCTGATACGCTTGTTCAGCTGGAGCAGACACATGAGAAGCTGTATCCACACTGGGCCCAGAAGGAGAATCTTGTTTTTCTATGCTGTTTTCTGTGTGGGAAGTTTTCCCTTAATCAGCTGGTCAGAGCAGACTTGGGGTTGTCCAGTAATGACACTCCACAACAAAAGACAGGACTTTACAGACCTCTCTGAACCTCTGGACCTAGGATCTAGGTTGGTTGCATCCCATAAAAAGTTTTCTTCTCATCTTTTTCCACACAATAATTTTTTGTTCATATGAGAAGTTACTGCTCCTTTCAAACAGCTCACTGCTTGGGAGACAGGGGAAACAAGTCCTTATGTATTTCACACGCTGCCGACTGACCTTGTCTTTGTTTGCTGCCCCTGTTTCTGCTGTCTCCTCTGGTGTTTGTAGCTGAAGCTCCACAGAGGTGGGACTGCACATGTCTGTGTACACAGCGCCTGGCACAGTGGAGGAAGCCAGCTCTGCTCTCCTGCACTAAAGATAAAATAGGCTTTAAATCTACCAAGCATAGATAGGGAAAAATTTATAAGGGGCAAAAAGACAGTGGATGTGCCAATACTGGTGGCTGCTGTCACCCAGCAAAGCTGAGGATCTGCTGCACATTCCTGTGACCGTTCTTTCAACTAATCCTGCTGTATTTATATACAAAGTAAAGCAGATCTTTTGGCATGCTTCTCTTCCATTTTCTCCTCACTTGGCTCATGTTGTGCTTGTAATTATTTTGCTTCTTTTGCTATTAAGGTTGTATTGTTTCACTTTTTAATGAACCGTCTCTCTGAGGCAAAGAGAGAATTGCAGTGATCTTTTGGTATATCCATTTTTGCTTTTTCATTTTGTGCCTCATGTGCTCAAATTGAACGAACTTTAGTGCCATCTGGAGATGCAGTATTTTTTTTCTGTTTGTCATTCAACCTTTGGTTTTCATTAAAGAGCCTCATTCTGGGGTTTTACTTACTGTAATGTTGTACTCCTCTCCACAGCGATTAGGTGCTGAAATGAGAGTCAGCTCAGGCATTTCTGCCTTGCATCTGAAACCTATCAGTAGCTGGAATAGATGGAGCAAGTGTCACAGGTAGAGTTTTTGGATTTGCCTGCTGCCCTGGTGTAAGCTTTGTACCAAGCGTAGCTGCACCGTGCATGTGTAACAGGCCAGCAGCTGGGACATACACTGTGGGTGAGAATGTCTGCACAAAAAGAATACATGATCTTGTACAAAAGCCTGGAATTGTCATATCCAACCCTTGCAAAACACATTACTAGACTCCTTTGGAACTGAAAACACATTATTTCCATACAGAAACCATAGACTATCAAAGGAACCAAGTTTAAAACAAATGAAAGGAGGTGCTTTATCTCTCAGTAGATTGGTGAAGCTCCTTTTCAAATGAAGTTGTGGCTAAAAAAAAATTTTATTCCCAAAACCATCAGAGGAGGATGGGATTAATGTTTAGAAGACAGAATGCTACTCACTAAACCACATCAGGTTCAGGAAATGACCTGTCCAGAAAATAGGTGGAGGACAAGAGAGTCCTAGGGACATGGCAGGGTAATATGCTTGAGTTGTTCTTATGCTTTCCTGGACAGTTGCTAATGACAAGTGCTGGAGATGAGCTGCTGGGCTCAATGCACCCTTCTTTTAAGACAGCACAGCCATTCCTATTGTGTCTTTTTATCACGACAAACCTAACAGCAGGAGGTAAAGGGACTAAAGCAAAACAGATGAGTACTGAAATTATAGATTATTCACAATTACCATTGTTTTCACTTTGCACTTAAGTGTTAATTAACTTATGACATATCCTAATTAAAGAAAATAATAAAAGTAGGATAGCAGTTCTGGTGTAATTACATGTTAACATTTTCCTGCATAAAGAAAAGCACTTTTCATTAGAGCACAGTAACCTTAACTCAGACCCTTGCTCAATACTGCTTTTCACCTGCTGTTGTTCTTACTAATAATCTTACAGTATTTCTATCATTAGTTGGAACATTAATGAAATTGTGTCTTTTTTCAGAGACATGCATTTGTACTTTGATGAGGGAACAGAACGAAATACAGAGCAGAGTGAAAACTATTGTGATACAAATGTTTCTCTTTGCACTTGCTGAAAATTAAAATTGCAGGGGTCAAATAAATTAGAAACCTGGTTATGCTCTTAGTTGCTTTAAAGTGCTTGAATATGAAGAAAAAATAAAATGCAACAAGATCTTTCTGCTTTTGAAATAGCATCAAGGCCAAGACTCTGGTTAAATTGTCACAAGCCGTTTTATGGCTAAGTTGCACTTGCAGGGAAGGGAATGGCAGACTAAGCAAGATGGCAGGTTCTTTGAAACCCGTCCCTCCTTTCCCCACCAATCTCACTTGCTATTTCATGCCCCAGCCAGTAGCTGGAATTGCAGCACCTGTGGTGTTTCAGATGTTGTGCACTAAGTTGTAACAAATGGTATACGTTAAGGCACCGTCTACATAAGGGACATTGTTCAGTTTCACCAGCCTGTGACCTCGATATTCATTCTGCACTCCTCACATGACCCACTTGTGGTCAGCTCCCAGGCAACAAAACCTGTTTCAACAGGGGCTTGGTGAGACTGTTAGCTTCCAATTACTAGATGTTCAAAGTTTATCGAGTGTTGTGTCTTTAATTAGGGAACGGAGATGCAAACTGCAGTGTCCTTTACAAAGTCTGTCCTTTGGGAATAATTTCAAGAGCCTATTGCTGTTGCTGGATAGTAATTGGGAACCCAAAGGGATTCACATATGAATAGTAAATTAGGGCGCACAGTAGTAACAGGAGTTTATACCTGGAACGTTAAAGTTCTTAATGACACCATTAAAAAAAATAAGGTCATTTGTTATTTAAAGGATCAGGAGTTCCTTATCTAAGGATACAAAGCATGCACAAGGTTAAGAAGTACAAGGGTGAGACACAAAGGGTTTTCTGTTATCTGTTGGCAAGTGTTTACAAGCAGTTCGCCTTCTGGGACAGAACATTTCTTATGTTTTTTTTTATAGTGATACAGTGTCTTAAAGTACCAGGTGTTGGCTGTCTCAAAAGAAAGAGTAAAGTTAGGCAAGGTTATTTTCTATGTCTCATTTTGTGTTTTACATGTGTGAGTTTTGGAGGGCAGAGCTGGTGAGTGGATGGGATTTACAGTGAAGAGACTAAGGGAATTGCAGTGCTTCAGGTGTTCTAACTGAAGAACCAGATGGGACAGCACTTTCCAAAATCAGTAGGACAGGCTTAGTTTCCTGTTGAAGAAACAATGATGAGTGGGAGCTCAGTTTTGTGAATCATGCTAAGAAAGTTAATATAAAAGGCTGGAATAATCAGTGAAGACAGATAAATATACTGTATGGACACACTTTCAGATTACAGTCCACAGCAGCATTTTCAGAGGCCTGTGTTTGAACACAAGACTTAGTCCTGAGTTTCCTCACATCTCAGCTGAGCACGTACATCACTATTTCTATTCTGGAAGCCATCTCCTTATGAAATTGGGAACACCATTGACATCTTATCCTGAAATAAAAGAGGAAATGTATTTGTGTAGTACTGGTAAGTTTCATAGCATCTGAACACCACTTCTCACTTGTTTCTAGTCACTGTTAAGACACAACTTAGGGTTAGCCTCAAAACTCACATCCAAGCTTCTTTCAAATCTAAATCCACATGCTAGACCACCTAGCTTCAGCCCAGGCAAGATGTAGCTGAATGAAAAAAAAAATTAATCTTACTAGTGTGAGTAAAAGCAACTGGATATTTCACAGAAGAACATCGTAAAACTGACAAAAATAAAGAGCAATTAGGTCTGAGCAGCTTTTTGCTGCCAGGTTCCCCAGTCAGGAGCTCTGATGCCCAAGCAAAGTAGACCACTTACACATACAGAAGCTTGTCTTTGTGTTGGCAGTAGTCAAGCCATTAGTACCAACTCTTTTAAAATCCTGTAAAACTAACAGAGAAGAATGCCAGGACATTCAAATCTTACATGGAATTCTTGGCAACAAGAAGGTAAGTCCCTTCACAAGAAAGAGGGAGAGCATGTGCAATTCTGGGGAGAAACAAGAGCTTAAACTGCCAAGGTTCCCACCCTGAACTGGCTGTTCACATGGTTTCAGGGGGCTGTTTAGGCTGCCAGGCTTCCCTGAGAGAAAAGGCAGCCAGCAGTGACTTCAGGCTGCAGATGGGTCCTTTCTCCAGAGATGTAGGAGGCTGGATCACCAGCTCCCAGTCTCCTCAGGAAAGCACATCACCATTCCCACAAGAGATAGCTTGCCTTTGATCACCTGTATTCAAGGCTGACTATGCCCTCAGCTGGAAAAGTGTAATGAAGTTTGATGTTTCTTTCTTTCTTTCTTCTTAAAGACACATGACCAGCTTTCAGCAGAACTTTGTCTTCCCTGAAACTGCACTTCCTAATCTCAGAAAGGTTAACACTTGGCAGTATAAAATTACAAAAAAGTAATACTTCTGCTCACACAATGTGAGAAAAAGCTGTGCTAGTAAAGTCTAAAAGCTACAGAATTTCCAAGCTGGAGATAAATATAGTGCCTTACAACTGAAGTACCATCTGATCAACTGTTATTTTACTTCTGATACCTATTATTTTGCTTTTAAAAGAAGTTCCATGAAACAAGGACATAATCATGATTTTGAATGGGCTTGTGTCTTATTCCTCTGCAGTCATGTCCCACCGTAATCAGCTTTTCTTTCCTCTACTTTTTGTCCAGCACTGCGTTCAGATTCCCTCTGCATCCCTGGAACACCTCCTTCATTCCCTGTACTATCAAAATGAGATTACATGGTTCTATGTTACTTACGTGATGACAGCTGATGACCTGCCAACCAAAAAGGTAGTGGTCGAACTTCACTTTTTCTTTGCTCTTAGTGGAGAAACAGAGTCAAAAATGTCTTCTACAGCCATCTTTCAATTTTCCACAAGAATTGTACATACTCAGTTATTTTTCACAAATCTGTCCCTATCAAATTTTCTTGAGTCTGTTCTCAAGGTGTCAGAGTGCAGATGACTGAAAAAGTGACCATTTAAGTTCCTACTCCTTCAGAAGACAGGGCTAATAAGTTTCATTCACCTGTTTTTTGTTAAGTTAAATAGCTCAGTCAGCTTACTGGTCATTTTCAAAACATCACACTGTGAAATTAGTCAACACTTTTAATACCTATGCATGGTAGGCAGTATAAATAAGTACATTTATTGATTTAAATAATGTTTTCAATCAATAAAGCACAAGTAATTATGTTACCAAAATGTATGCCATTAGTGATTCTGCAATTGCAGTGAAATAGTCCTGGTAATTTATGGCATTTTGGTGTCTGAATCAGAGCCCCATATATCATGATGTTAACCTTTATGCTGTTCATTGCCAGCCTTTTAAATAGATAGTCAGCTGAAGCTGGCTGCTTATACTAGTTGCTTTTTAACTCCTCTGGCAGAGGATAGGCAATCTAAATGGTTACGCCTGGGTGTGACTGCGAGATGCATATTTGGGTGCCTCCATCCAAGAGTTCACAGTTTCTTTTAGCTGACAAGGTGCTTTCCTGGTCTGATGTTTTCCAAGAAAGAATGTTTCCAAATGGTTTTAGTAATCTTCCTGCAAATAAAATATGACAGCTATGCTGAAAATACCTCCAAGTGTTGGTCTTGCCTTCTGTTTGCTGATTCTTCTGTTCATATTTCATGTGGGCAGAGCAGGAAATAATTAGATGAGGTACTGGCCTTGTTCCCATTGTCAGTATGCATTTAGCTCACATTTAGCTCAAGAAATGAGCAGCTGAGCTTTTCAAATATTTCTGGAGGTCACTGTGAGCTCATTTGACTGCGACAGAGCTCTGTGTGGACATAGGTGACAACCCAGCAAACTGACAACAGAGTAAATAGTGCATCTACCTGCATGAAGAGGGCTAAGAAAATATGACTGAAAGATAAAATTCCAGTTTCCCTTCATGGAATTCTGTTTTGTCTAACACCCCCTCAATGTTTTGACTGCAATTCTCCCTGCAAACTCATCAACTTACCAATTATCAACTTTGATTCAAATCTACTACTCTTTGATACTCAAGGTTCATTAACTACACATTTCTCCTGCACTGATCCAAACAAATTAAAAAATGCATTACACTATACCTCCTCCTGGGAACAGCAAGGTTACTGGAGATGGCATTGCCAGAAATGGAGAAGAACAAGTTGACTGAGAGGGACGAAGGCTGGTCGTGGTCAAGTAGGTCAGTTGCATAAAGACTGCTGATGTGAGTCAGTTGCTGTGGAAGGTAATAATGCAGTTGTAGAGGAGGAGAAAGATAAGTTGCAGTAACTTCACATCTTGAGCTCTAAACCATGTGGCCTTGTTTTCTCACCTTCGTTCTTAGGGGGAGGCAGCAGTGGAAGGTTATTTTTCAGTGCTTGTTCCCTGCCCTTTAGGCAGGGCTCAAAGGGATATTCTGTTCCAGCTGTCACAGTCCTGAGAGTGACCACATTCCCCGTCAGGACAACTGCAGCTACTAGAGAGCTTTGTCCAGAAAAGTGAGAAACACAAGAAGAAGTCCAGTCACCCCTGTGGAAGAAATGAGGGACCAAACTGACTGTGCTCAGGAGCCCAGGTAATATATCCTTGAGCTCACAGTCAACTTCAAGTTGTGTTATACGGAGCAGGCAAGCCACAAGCCACAGCAGGACTCTGGCCTCTCTGGGCCCTAGCTCATGAAGCTACATCACCTCTTCTGTGCATATGTAAGATTATAAAACCCGAGGATCTGAAAAATCATTATTAAGATAGTAATAGATAATTAGGCACAAAAAGATATCCTTTTAGTCCTATACTTTAATGCCCAAATTCTCCATTACATTGAGAAGTTAATTCTCAAAATGTAAACTCTGGAAATAGATGGACAGACACCCTTTTTGCTGATTAGGATTCCTCTCTGTAATTTCTAAATGCTCCTTCTGCAGCTCCACTTGAATCCTCATTGTGTTCTCATTTTTCAGTTTTCTCCTCAAGGGAAGCACATTTCCATTACATTCTAACAAGCAGTGGTAGAAAAAAAATCAAAAGAGGAAGCAAACTACATTCTTTTGCAAAACACACAAGCTTTAGAAGTGGGAACTGGAATGATCATATAAGATTCATTAGGAAAAAAAAAAGCATATTTCCATCACTTCGCTATACAGGAGTCCAGTTGAACTCACAAGGCAACTGCCATGAGCACAAGCCAGCAAGCAAGTTTTTGTACTCTTGTCAGAGTGAGTAATTTCCACAGCTTCTGATCCAGCTTGAGAAAAAAACAAAACAAAACACAATAACATTAAAACAGATTATTCCACAGTTTCTAGGCTGGCTGAGAAAACTGCAGTACAATCGGGTCTAAGGACTGCCTCTCAGCAGTCATTACTTACATATTAATTCCTTCACATTTCCTTCTCCACAAATTCCTCTTTTCTCAGTCAAAAACCAGGTGCCAACAATAATTAAGAAAAAGGCAGAAGGGCCCAAATGCAGGCACTGTTTTTTTTCTGTGCTGACAATGCAGCCCAGTTCTTCAAGTATTCATGAGACACTTGTAGTCACAGCTAAAAGGTGGTATTACACAGTTACTCACCAGTAACAACAGTCTTAATGTTCAGAACGGCCTTGATCGTTCTCACTATGCATGCATTTTCTAGTTGCTGTGATCTGCAAGCAAACATCAAAAGGGCCTGTAGTATAGCCCTTAGGGATCTTGATGAAGCATTAAAAAGCAGAGCAGCAGAACATGACTTTTGTTTGTCTTGAACTGCGGACTATCAAAGCCTTCTTTCTTTTTCATTCTCTCTTCCTTGTGAGGTTGCTTGTGGTAACAGAGGTAACTTAATCTCCTTGGCCTGAGAAAGATGCAGAAGGTAATTACCTCCTCTGTGAAGCTTCCACAGCCTTCACCTGAGCAGTAACGCAGCTGAGGACAAACATGGGTAAAAGGTGTTTGCCTCCTTTTAACTATGACAATACAGACTTTATTCCCTGCTCAGTGAATAGCCTGGACTATCCGGTAGGTGAATTTTATTCTCTTTGATGCACGTGCTTCTCTGCTCTGTGGTAACAGGAGGAGACAGGGACAATAGAGGGAACAATAGCCAGGAAGGAGCCTTTCTTCCACAGAGGATAGAAATTATATAGGAAAAAAAGTACTGACTTCTATTTTTCTATCAAATCTTCAACTACCTCAGAAACATTTTAAAGATCTCGTTAGATCCTTGGTTTTTCTAGGCAACCTGTAAAGGATAAGCAGATTGTGTCACCCCATATAGGAAACATAAAATCATGAGCAATCTGTAAGGATAATAACAAAATATCTTTGTATTTAAAGATACCCCTCTACCACAATGTTTGAAGACAAAGTGGCCTGGCCTTTCAGACACCTTATTTACCACTCTCCTTGAACTGATGTATAGCAGGAGGGCATCAAACTGAAAGAAAACTGGGAGATGTTGTTCACAATGTTTTTGTGTATCCTTTTTATATAAATCAGAGACTTTATGCATTAACTCTTCCTAAATTCCTTGCCAACAGATTATTAATAGTAAACAAAAATATATGGGCAGCACTTAATGAGAGTTATTTGATGAAGTATTTCAGAATGTTAAGTATACCAGCACTGTAATTCAGAACCAAACTTATTTATAGCAGAAAGTAATTTCACTAATAATGTAATATTTTGTCTGATGTACACCATTATATTCTCTTCTATTAACGAAATAGTAACTTTTTAGTTTAAGAGATCTGCTGTCATTTTCATGGTTGTCTTCAGTGAAAAAAAGACTAAAAAATAGTGCAACACAGCTTCAGTCACTCAGTTGGGTTTTTTACTTTAGGACTTTTAAAATTAATGGCCTAATCATCATGGTGTTCTATTATAAGAGCAGTAATCAAGAAGAACACATTTGCCCTGAGTAGAGGATGTCATAGCACTTTTCCAAGATTATCATTGTAATTCAGCCTTCATTACCTGAATCATTATGGTAAAGTGCATTTTCAGACACTGTGGTGCCATTACCAGAAGCACTATAGCACTTTCCAAAGATGATACTTTCAGAAAATATCTTAGGAATGGAGGGACTTGGCAGTTGGTGGGCTGTGAATTTACATTTCTGTGTACCTACTGTCGTAGGTAGAGCATCAAATTTGACTGTCTAAACAAGTTCCTTTACCTCTGAGGGTGTGGCCCAATATAAAGTTAATCTTGTCTTTTCTTCCATTATACCTGCATTCACTATGCTTTCTTCACTGAGCTTTCTTTTCACTACAGCATTGTCTGAGGGTACAAAAATGAAGGAACCATGCAGACCATACTGAAAAAAAAAGGGCATGTAACTAGTCTGCTGCTTTGAGAGGTTCTCTGTGTGGCCTTCTCCTGTTAGCTGTGCCCTCCAAGTGAGGTGTCCAGCACAATAAGTCACAGTGCAATGGGCTCTTCTCTTGATTTTCAGTTCATTGACTGAAGGATAATACTCTGTACTTCTCCTTTGCATTACTTATGCACATTCAGAGTAGCCAGATCCACTGGCCAGCCGGCACTCTGACCCATTTATAGCATCTTTAATTGCTCCATGAATACATTAAAAATAAAATTTCTGTAGAAAAAGTTCCAGAAGATATTGAAAAGGCCAACAGCTTCCTACAGAATTTATGTTTAGATAAAAACTCCTGTACACACTTCCATAATTTTTCAGTAATAGCAAAACTCTTTCTTCTAAAACATTGGCGAGTACTCTTTATGAGTAACATGGCTACTGGAAAGATAAATTAAGTATAATAATTTTCCCAGAACACCACCATCATGTAATTCCCAGGGAAAGGATTTATTACTATATGCTTAAGCATCTATTCTCAAAATGGGAGCAGTCCAACAAGAAGTGATTTTCATTGATCTTCCTGCTTAATTATATCTGTGTGAGAATTATCATGCACTCTAATTAGGCACCTGTTCTCTCGTCACTCACAAGGAAAAAGTTTCAATTAGAGTAAAAAAATCAGATTATTAAAGCACTATCTTTTCCACTTTTTTTTCCGCTAGATAATTATAGTAAAATTAACCTGAGTGTTCAGACATTCATCTGGGACTTCAGTCGGTTTTTATATAAAAAAATAACAAGACTAAATTCTGTTCTGAGTTAAATCATGTAAACACAGAGCTGTATTAAGTCCATTAGCAGACTTGAAGTTCACCAGCTTCAGTACTGGGAACCTCTCTTTAGTCCTTTTGCACTCATAGATCTGGGGAAGTAATGCTATTCCTTCCTTTCCCAAAATACCTCAATAAAATTTTGCAAGGGAAAAAAGACTTTTCAGAAGCTGGTATTTGTAAGCAGCACTGAATGCTCAAAGTGGTCTGGGTGTAGAATTGCTAAGTGATGAGTTGCAGTTCTAGTGCACAACATATTTTCCCCTTTTTACCAAGTGCTAATGCCCAACGAAGGAATTCATGGGTGCAGGTAGTTACTGGGTTGAATAACTTCGTGTGATGTGTGGAAGGGTTTGTGAAGCTGGGTCCATATAAATTTTGTGTGCACAAAGATCAGAAGCCTGCAGGCTGAATTTCTGTTCCCTTGTTGAGGCTCTGATTACCTTGCAAGGGAAGGCAAAAAAAAAAGTTAGAATTACAGGCTCCATTTTAGCTGTTTATCTTATGTGTGGGACTGTATATTGCTGTATTACTTAAATAAGGCTTAGGAAAGCAGGCAGGTGAGTTATATTCTTTTTTTTTCCAGTATGTGCTTCTGACCCATACACCTAGCATGTCTGGAGCCACACATGTCTGTTCTCAGCGAGCATAGAAGTACCACCCTGACACTAGATAAGGACAGGCTGCAAACCCAAACATCTGCTGCGCCGCTACCTCTCCTCATTTGCCCCTCACTTGCTGCATACACAGAGGAGCAAGTCCAAAGAACTGCTTCTCCTCTCCTTCCCTCTCCCAATGATGCAAGAGTGTTATGAAATGCTCTCCCCAGCTCTCCTGCTCAAACACATCACCTGTGCCAGGATTCACCCTGGGACAGGTAAGCGTACTTGAGGGATTATTCCCTGGCACCTTTTCCTGACAGCAGGGGAAGACTGCTGGCCCCAGCAGGAGCCGGTTTCCTCTGCTTTGGCAGCAGGCACACTTCCAGCTCTCAACACAGCCCAAAGTCTCATTTTGTTCCCTGTGACCACTGCTAACATGCAGTGGTATCCAAGGGGTAGAGGGAAGAGGAGCAAATCAAGGGAGGAAAGTGACCCCTAAAACCTGGGTGAGCTGCAGAGTGCCTCTAGGAGGAGCTTGCTTATTATTTTCCATCTCTCCTGTCTCCTTCCACTATCCCTGAGCTGGAGCAAGCCTGGGCCTGTTGAAATAGATTTTGTCAGAATGTAACACTAGCTTTCTAACACCTGTTTGCATTTTCATAGAGACTAACATGAGAAGGAAATGTTGTTCTAAATCAGCACACACATGGTCCTATCTCAGGTTGCATCCTTCCTGGGGGTAGGAAAGCACTCAGATGTTTTTCATCTGCTTTCTTTTGCACACCCTACCTTTCCCATCCATTACTGTCACCAACCCTTTTGGGGCCATAAGGGAAAGGCTGTCCTAAGGACCACATAACGAATATTTCTGTGTTAGAAGATGGAAGACTTTATTATTGGTATTAGAGCTATGACAGTGGCCTTTTTAAATAAGACTGGTGATTTATTGTGTGTAGCTGCCTTCAATAATATTGTGAGACTTATTCAGCTCTGAGGAACTTGTATTCCGGACAGACCTGAACAGATAAATATGCTTTGGGAAACTGAGGCACAAAGCAGCAATTTCACATGTTACTAGTCCTGCAGAAAAACTGCAGATAGGCAATTGTTCCAACAGTAGAACAGATCCTTTCAGGACTAATTTTGTGTTCAAGGACATGATGGAATACATTAGAGGCAAAAATGTAGGTACACATGTTCTTGAACCAGCATCAAGTTTTGGTCAGTATTACATTCTACTACATGTGAAAAATTAGCCCTGGGCTGTAGAAGAACAACAGCATGCATAGCTGAAAGCTGAAAGTGTATTAGGTTTCGACCTCAGCTGAGCCTGGGCAGGAGGCAGCTTGGACCCCTCGCTGAGTTGGGTGACACCTGGGAGTGGGGTGCTGCTTGGGCGAGAAAGGACGGGCTGTGAGCGCAGCACAACTCCCTCCCAGTTCAGACTGTGCAGCAGAGGGTGCAGGCCGCTCCCTTCTGGCCAAGACCTTGCCTGTCCAGGTGGCTGCAGACAGCTGAAACCTGCTGCAGACAGCAGTGAAAGGGCTGCTGGGCTTCTCTCAGAGTAAGAGAACCAGCAGATACTGCTGTGTAACAAAATCCTGTTACTCATGCACAGAGCAAGCAGTGGTAAGTCCCATTAGTCATGTACACCTGGGTTACTTTCCCCGACCCCAGTACACATTCTCAATGGGAAGGATAGTAATCTTCCTCCAAAGCAAAACCCTGCCTCTTTGTATTCAGGCTAGAGATGAAGACAGGGCGAAACACTTTGGGTGGAACGGGCTCTGACCTGAACCTCTGCCCGAAATGTAAATTGTTTTGCTCTCCAAATAGCCTTTTTTTTTTTTGACTTGCGTGTCTATGCACCTTCTGGATTACATTTGGAAAAATGAACCAAAGGCCTTGCTCATCTGAGATCTCAAAGCTTCTTTCCAGACCTAAGGAGGTTTGAATATATTAGCAAAACCAAGCTAAGTTGGCTTCTCACTGAACGGTGATTTGATGTTTAACTGACAGGATTATAAAATTATTAACTCGTGCAACAAAATTAAAAAAAAAAATCAGTCTGTGACAATGCTAAATAGTGATCTGATTGAAAGTTTCCCAGTTGTTTTATCCACTGATAATGTACTAAAGATCTTTCATAAAACGCATACATTGAGGAATATAATAGCAGAGGGCTCATCTAAATTATATTCCAGTCCATGTAGCCATCTGGCAAATCACTTAAAACATGGCATTATCTCACATTATCTACATTAGGTTTTAAAGCAGCAAAGGCTGCAAAAATTCAATCTAGATGCAGAGATCCACACTACTTCTTCAATTAAATCAGTACAGCAAATAATAAATCATAGAGAAAATGCATTCTTTCATTATACTGACAAATTATTTAGAGTGCTAGAAAAGGTCAGGGAGGTCAACTGATAATACATATGAAGTTGAAAACACTTATAGAAAAGTTAACAAGGACTTTTTTTCCTCAGAGAGCAGATGGTGCAGTGCAGTGTCAGGTAATGTAATAACATCACTACTGGAGAGCATCTGTAGTACAGAAAAAGTAGATGGTCGTCTAAAGTATTAAAAAAAACAAACAAAACAAAACCTAACCAACAAACCAAACAAACAAAACAAAACAAAACAAAAACCAAAACAGCACAAAACCAGAAAATGTTTGAAGTAGCACGTTTGGTATCAAACCAGTGGAAGTTGAACACACGTGAGTACAAAGGATTTTTATTCAACTTTGAAATTAGCCAAATTCAAAATTAGAGTTATGTTTGCTAATAAATTAAAGGTGAACCATGAATGGTGCATTTTACGCAGTTACACTGATAATGATACAAAGTGGTCAGTTTTTTTGATTCTTATAGCAAAGTGTCCAGGCTGATGCTGAAATAGATTAAAAAATTGACATCCAAATAAAGTAATTCATCTTTGTTGGTGAACTTCTAGGGTAGTATACCGTTTGTCTCCGTTTAAGGCTCTGGGAGCAGGATTTTCTCTCTGTTGTCCCCTACCCTTCCAGGGGAGGATTTAAAAAAAAGGAACAGTGAAAAAGATGCTTTGCACAAGGTTGGAAGTT